>NW_020202311.1:13537-19181 GCF_001531365.2 Cynara cardunculus var. scolymus
TTATCCCATCGTTTGAGAAGACAGCTTGTGGTGCTTGGGTGGTCTGTCTAATAAACCTATGATGTAGGAGGTCCATGGACTCTGGCGATAGAATCAGAGGATTGAGGGTCAAACTTTTTTCGCGGTCGTGATACAAGTATTGATGGATATTTTCCATCATTATGGGTTCCCTGGGTGGCAACTCTGGACGTCTCCGCATCGACTCCATGTTCTGAATAATTTCATCGACTAGGCTCTGCGGAGGTTGCCTAGACGAAGAGGGAATATCTGCTTGCACCATGGTTGGTTGGGTTGAGGGTTGTGTATGGGTTGGTGAAGGTATGGATTCTTGTTGGGTTGGTTCATCTTAGGTTGGTTCTGGTTCATTGGGTTCAGAATGGGTGGTTTCTGGTTCATGGGGTTCTGTTTGGGTTTGAGATTGTTGGGCCAAGGAAAGTTGGATTATTGTTGGTTCTGGTTGTATGGATAAGGTGGTGAAGGGTTTTGTGGTGCGAAGGGTTGGTGAAGGAGTTAAGGGTAGGTTTGCTGTTGGTGATGGAGTAAAAGGTGGGGAGGTTGGATTTTCATTGGTTGAGGAACTCAACACGATGGGTTCTTGGGTAGTAGCAAAGGGAACATGTACATTTTGTACATCTTCAGAGGGCTGAGCCTCTGGTTCCCTTGCTTGGGTTTCTTCGGTTGTGGGTGGTGGTTGTTCTTGTGTTTGTGGTGGTGGTGCTGGTGCAGCAGATTCCATTTGTTGAGCAGCCACAGCCTAATCCTCCCCCTCATGAGGTCCATGACCTTGATCATCGGGGTTTGGGTCCTCATGTCGTGGCCTCTTTTGCGGGCAGCTGCTGGAGCATGAGGCTCTGCTTCTCTTCTTCTTTTTCTCCTTCCTGAAGGACGCAAGATACGCCTTCAGGGATGCTTGTCTTTGGCTCTCCTCTATCGTGTGAAGGAGAGAAGTGGTGCGCCTTTGTTCATCAGCCAGGTTCTAGGAGAGAACCCTGGTTGGTTGAATTGTACGATGGACGAATTTGGCACTTATCTCATTAAAGGATGAGACAAGTGCCTTGTACAAAGCCCTTAGGTCGGCTTTGGTGGTGAACTCCGTGCTTGATGATAAGGCTTGTGGTGGCATGGAGGTGGTGGTGGATGTAGATAGAGGAATGGGAAGGTTGGCTATGAGATTTCTCACCTCTGCAGTGAAGGAGGTGAAGGCTTCATCGAAGGATGGGACTGTAGTGGGAGGTGGGGGTGGAGTAGGCTGGGGGATTTGGGCTAGTATTGTGGCTGGGAGTTGGTTGAGGGTGGTTTGGATGGTGGCCATTTGGTGGATAAGGGAGATAAGGGATTCATCGATTGATGAAGTGGATTGAGGTGGGGCTTGGTGAGGAGTTTGGGAGATGATGGTTGTTGGTAGGGTGTTAAGGTTTTGAAGGATGGTGTTTAGTTGGGTGGTTATGTAGGTAAGGTTCTCATCGGCCTCAATTGCCTGGGCCGTGAGGGTGGCGATGGAGTGGATGAGGATTTGGTTTCTTTGGGTGGCAAGGGAGGATGCGGTGTTGTGGTGTTGGGTGATGGTTTGCTGGAGCATTTGGAGACATGTTGTATTGTCTCAGGTTTGGGTTTCAAGTTGGGAGAGGTGTCGTTGAAGAATGGCAAGGGATTGTTGAAGGTCTGTGTTATCGATTGAGGGTGGGTTGTCAATAATCCCTTGAATGATGAGTTTAAGGTCTTCCAAGGACCGCAGAACTAAGTCGACCAAGGCTTGGAACTCGGCCTTTGTGACCAGATCGGCAATGGGGGTAACCCCTGCAGCAACGGATGCTTCAGGTTGGGCCTCTGCTCCTGAGGCGCCTTCATGGCCTTGTGAAAATATGGGCCGTGAAGGACTTCCATCATGTCCTTGATAACCCTCAAGTGAGGAGCTATCTCGTGATGTTGCTGCATCGGCTTCCTCTTCCTCGGCTTCAGAGGCCGGGTAAGTGAAGCGAATGTGTGTCCTCTTCGGTAGATCAAATATCGAAGGGGGATGTGTAGGAATGAAAGATTGCTCTGAACGATCTAAGGGTATATCAATGTCAGAAGCAACACATGCTTATGTATGTGTGATAGGTTGTGTCGAGCCTTGAGGCGAAGGGGCTCTTATTTCTTCATCACCTCTCTGTTGGGAGATGGGTGATGGAATATGGGGTTCCTCAGCTGATTCATCTCCAGAGGCCCGAAGAATGGCCTCTGGATGGCTGGCTTGGGTAGGGATTGGACTAGGTCGTCCTTGTTCAATACCCCTTTGGCTTTGATCGCCAAGGGTAGATGTGGTGGTTGCCCTTTGGGAAGTGGGTACAGGAATTGTTTGAGTAGGGCCGGGGGAGGCACGATGAGTAGCTTCATCATCATTATCTTCATCATCCGATGAAGATGCCTCTTGTGCTCCCTCGCTTGGTTCTAGGGACGGCTCTACCTCTGGGGTAGCTGCCCTCGGTTCCTGGGACAACATAGAGCATTCATAGGTTTGACGAATCTCAGATGTCGATGGAATGACATTGAGCATGGCCCTTGAAAGTGGGCGGTTGATGGTGTAACCCTCCTTCGATAGGGTGGGTCAATGGTCTTGCATTTTGTAGACTGGAGAGAATGGCTCTTCAGCCGGTAGACCATGTTTCCTTATTGCGTCCCCTATGAAGAGGGCGAGGAAACGAGGGAATGGAACAACAGATAAGGGCTTGCCAGCGGCTTGGAGTTTGCATTTCTTAACTACCGCCGAGTGGATCTCATTGTAGATGAGAAAGACGTAGTCAAGGTTGAGGTTGAAGAACATCCCGTACATGATCGTCATGATATTGATGTTCCCTTGGTCCAATGACCCTAGCTTGCATGTGAGGACCCTGTTCAGGATGGAGAAGAACATGTTCCACATTGGCAGGAGGAATTGGCGTTTGAAGTCGAAGACGTTGCATAGGTCACGATTGTAACCTAGCATCTTAACGAAGCGTAGTATGTCGTCGGTGGTGGGTGGTTCGTCATATTCGACAATTCTAAGCTCCCGTCGAGTGGGAATGCACAGAACTCGAGAAACTTTAGCCCACGAAATTTTGAGCGAGCAAATCATATCATTTGGGGCATCCATGTCCCCCATTATTCCATGGTTGTGGGGGTGGAATTCACATGTTTGCCAGTACTGTTGGACGTACTTTAGTGGTACGCCGGTGTCTGCAATGGTCAGGGCTGGTAATAGAATGTAGTTCTTGAAGAACTCAATCATGACGGCAAACCTATCGTCGAATAATGTGTTTCTCAGTTCAATGGCGTGGTTGTTTGGCTTCATTGGTAGGAAAACGATGGCACGGCTATCGGCGTCGGTGGATTGAACTCGACTGTCATTGTTGTTTGACTCGTGGGAGGTGGAGGAGGCCATTGCTTAGGAGATTGCAGGTATATTCGTTCGTCAAAGGCGATTTGCATGTTTAAGGAAGCGTAAAGAGAAGATGGAGGTAGAAGAAAGGTATTTATAGGTGGGGAGGGTGGGGTGGTGGGGGAATTGGAAACGGTTTCTTGATTATTATTTGAAATAATCATGAAAAAGTAGTGGCAGTTTGGTAATAGACGATTTGATTTGGAGATCGTGAGCCGTCTTGATTGTACATGCCATTAATGTTGGAAGACACGTGTCAAGGCGGGGTTAGGAAAGGGTAATTTGTAAAGGTTTATGGGGAACAGGCTGTATATGGTGTCAGGCACGTGTGAGGATGATGTATGGATTATTTGAAATAAGAAGTTATTCCAAATAATATCTCGTTAAGTATTGATCCAAAAATGATTTTAAAAAATCCATCTAATTGTAAGATTAATACAAATTACGAAGTTTTGGTCTTCTAAAAACCCATGTTGTATAGCTTTTAGTCACAAAAGCTGCAATTTCATATAATGTAAAAAAAAATCAATTAAGATGAGTTTATTGAAAAATGATTTTGTCTTGTAACCAGAGGAGTTCTGGTTGAACAAAACTCATTTTGTGGGGAACCAGAGGTGGTCTGGTTGGATATCGATGAAGGAATTCATCAATGGAATGTTGGATTGCATGATTAAGAAGCCTTGGATGACAAACCATAGGCTCTGTTTAAGCATGTTCAATCCAGTATGTAGGACAGGAGGGGCTCTGGTTTGATACTTGGTTTATTATTTGGCATTTAGATGGCCAGAGGCTCTGGATAGTGGAACCAGAGGTGGTCTGGTATGATAAATGCATATGTATGCAATGGATATTCATGATGAATGGATAGCACCCCCTCAAATGATGCATGTATATTGGTTGAGTTTTAAAAACTCCCCCTAGAACCAATAATAAGTATGATTGTGGTGACCAGAGGCTCTGGTCTATACAACCAGAGGCTCTGGTTGTGAAGGATGATGGAATGATGTATGAAATATGGCTAAGTATGCAAATGGATATGCATAAGGGCTCTGGATCCAATAACAATAAATTCAGAGGCTCTGAGGCTCTGGTAGCAAAGTCGAGGAGAAAGATGTATGAGAAAATGGTTAAGGGTATAGGAAAGAGTAGTGGTTGAGTCTTTGAGACCAGAGGGGCTCTGGATCCAAAGGCTTTGAATCCAGAGGCTCTGGTCTTTCGAACCAGAGGCTCTGGTTCCAAAGGCGATGAAATGAAGTATGAAAATATGATTAAGTGCATGAGAGAAAGGGGGCGGGGTGGGGGACTCTTTGGGTCCAGAGGAGCTCTGGTTACAAAGAGTATGAATCCAAAGGCTCTGGTCTTTAGAACCAGAGGCTCTGGTGGTCTTAGAGATGATAAGAAAGATAAATGAGAGGGGAATTGAGCATGCCAAGTCTTATTTG
Organism: Cynara cardunculus var. scolymus; assembly: GCF_001531365.2. NCBI lineage: Eukaryota > Viridiplantae > Streptophyta > Magnoliopsida > Asterales > Asteraceae > Cynara > Cynara cardunculus. The sequence continues at coordinate 18,377 of NW_020202311.1, forward strand.
GAAACCAAAGGTCTCTAGTTGCAAAGGACTTGGAAACCAGAGGCTCTGGTCTTTAGAACCAGAGGCTCTGGTTACTTAGAAATAATGCGATGGAGTCCAAAAAGGGGTCTGGTCTCAAAGGATGAGAATCCAGAGGCTCTGGTCTCAAAAAGAGAGAATCTAGATACTCTGGTCTATAGAACCAGAGGCTCTGGTTGCGAAGGCAATACTTAGTGATTAGAAGCTAAGTATTTGCTTTGGACTAGAGGTCTCTGGATCCAAAGGTGATGAAAAAATTTAAGCCATATTAAAAGATTTCTTCATGGCCAGAGGCTCTAGTCTTTAGAAACAGAGACGCTGGTTTGGAGAACTTCATGATTATGGCTAACTTATTTATATCACTTGTAGGCATAACCATGAGATATTGATAATCTCTTATTTGAATATATATATATATATATATTGCCTTTAAGTGGTGAGATTCAGCATACCATCTTGCTGACTAGGAATAAAAATCTTTTCTCATCAAGAGCTTTTGTGAAAATGTCAGCAAGTTGAATCTCAGTGGGAACAAAATACATTTCTATATTTCCTTTTTCAACATKGTCTTYCARAAAATGGTACCTTACATCGATGTGTTTGGTCTTGGAATGCTGCACTGGGTTTGCAGAGATTGCTATGGCACTCTTGGAGTCACAAAAGATGGGGACTTTGTCATAATGGAATCCATAGTCCTTAAGCTGAGTCTTCATCCAGAGAACTTGTGAACAACAACTAGCAGTAGCAACATACTCTACTTCTGCTGTGGATGTTGAGACACAATTTT
>NW_020202311.1:19837-21070 GCF_001531365.2 Cynara cardunculus var. scolymus
ATATCACCTTTGTGCTTTTTGAGAAAGAGGGTTGTATCGATTATACCTTTTTCGAATCCATTATTGATGATAAAGGTAGATAGAGTTTCATACCAGGCCCTGTGTGCTTGCTTCAACCCATAGAGGGTTTATCCAAAAAGTAGACGTAGTCTGGATTTTTTGGATCTTCGAACCCAGGAGGCTGCTGCACGTAGACTTCTTCTTGAATTTTGCCGTTGAGGAAGGCAGACTTGACATCCATCTGATAGACCTTAAAKCCTTTGTGAGTTGCGTAGGCTAGGAACATTCTGATGGCTTCAAGTCTTGCAACTGGAGCAAATGTCTCATCATAATCAATCCCTTCTTCCTGGCGGTAGCCTTTGGCAACAAGCCTGGCTTTGTTCCTTATTACGATGCCATCTTCGTCCTTCTTGTTTCGGACCCATTTGGTTCCTATGGCCATCTTCCCTTTGGGAAGAGGCATAAGGGACCATACCTTGTTTCGTTCAAACTGGAGTAATTCTTCTTGTATCGCGTCTATCCAGTTTGGGTCTTGTAGGGCTTCTGAAATCTTCTTTGGTTCTATCATACTCACAAAGTTGGCGAAGAGACATTTATTTGCAGTGGCAGATCTCGTCTTGATACCAGAGGTTGGATCACCAATGATTTGGTGGTGTGGGTGATTTTTTGTCCACTTGGTGCTAGATTGGGGTTCTAAAGCAACAAGATGCAGCTCTTCATCAATTGATGGAACTGCTTGCTCCCCCTCGATGAGATCATTTCCAGAGTTAGACTCTGGATCTTGATCGTGATCTGAAGACACAGAAGAAGATGGTGATGTAACATGAGTTTCAGTAAGAGATGCACCTTTAGCATTGGAGACTTCATGGTCTTCATCGATTCTGGAGTTAGATTTTGCATTTGGTACATGGCTAGAGATCACTTCTTCATCGAAGATGTGTTCAAATAATTGAGTTAACTTTGATTCATTGGGTTTGCTAAGTGATGATTTAGATGCTCTTCTTTGAAGTCCGAGTTCTGAACTGTTGTGTCCAGAAGTCATATTTGGGGTGGAATCATCAAAGGACACATTGATGCTTTCTATGACGATTCTTGTCCTTTTGATGTAGACTCTGTAGGCTTTGGCGGTTTGGGAATAGCCCAGAAAGATTCCTTCATCAGCTTTCTTGTCGAACTTGCCAAGATATTCTCTATTGTTGAGTACAAAGCATTTGCACCCAAAGACATGAAAAT
>NW_020202311.1:21815-23211 GCF_001531365.2 Cynara cardunculus var. scolymus
AAAGTCACAGAGCCTCCAGATTTTTCGATGAAGGAGGACAGCTGACTTTTGTCACCAGTCATGTGCCTGGAGCAACCTGAGTCCATGTACCATGGTTGCACATGCTGGAAATTAAGGGGATTTAGGTACCCATTTCATAATGGGTCCTTGTTTGTTAGTAGGGATATCACACTCTTTTTATCGCCCTTAGCCTTTGCAGGCTTGGGTTTATTTGCATTTCCCTTGCCCTTGGGTTTGGGCTTTTTCACGTTTTCAGTGGTTCTGACTTTGTATCGATAAACGTGTTGAGAGAAGGGACAGTGATGTGTCAACATATGATTCCTCAGGTTTTGTAAAAAAGTTAAACATTGACAGAGACAATGCTTTGGATTTGTATGTCTAACGTTCTTTTTATTTGATGGAAACAAAGAAGTAAATGCATGAGTAAATCCTGTCCTAGCATCAGTTGTTTTTACAAAAACTTCCTATCTAGTTCAGATTTTTTACTTGAAGAGGTCTTTGGCTTTACTTCTTTTCTCCTGAAGAAGGTCTGTTTTTCTTCAGCTGAATGAGAAGAAAAGTGGTGGTTAGTTTTCTCAGAGGCAGGCCACTTCTGCTCACGAGTAAACTTGATGAACTTGAAAAATGTACTAGGGCCTTGTGAGTTATCTTTGGCAGATTTGTTATTTTTCAGTTTTCCCTTTCCTTTGTCTGAAGATTTCATCCATGAAGGAATACCAGATTTCATTGAGGGCTTTAAGTTTTGAGGTTTCTTATTCTCAATGATCTTTGGTGATTCACAAATTATCTYTTMTTCRRATTCAGAATCGAGAAAGTCTCTTGCTGATTTCTCGAAATCAAAATTAGCATGGATTGAAGTGGAAGATGTGGGTTCAGAGGTTGATGCTTCAGAGTGATCTGCTTGAGGTTTCATCGATTCTGACTTTGATGAACTTTCAATTTTACTTGGATGGTTCATCGTTTCATCAACTAATGTTTCCTCATTAGGATTCTCTTTTTCATCAACAGTACATACTGATGGAGTGGAATTGACAATCAGAGATTCTGGTTTAACCATAGGGTTTCCATCGGTCTCTGATTTAGAGGTGTCATTTCTTCCATCAGAATTCTTACTTGTACTGTTCTCGTATACCACATTCTCAAAATCCTGTCTTAAAACGACAGTTTTTCCATCAACTTTAACTCTTTTAAAATTTGCTTTTGGTTTTGGAGTATAGTCGGGTTTTTGAATGCATCTAAGTTTGAAAGTGGATTCAAGGGTGGATTTCTTTGATTCGATGAAAGAGTCCAATTCATTGAATCCAATCCCTTGAGTGTCCGTTTGACCATTTAATTTTTCATAAACATCTTGGGCATCTTTGTACTTCTTCATCAGAAGTTCATTGGTTTGAAGCTT
>NW_020202311.1:23856-24896 GCF_001531365.2 Cynara cardunculus var. scolymus
CAGAGATTTGGCAAAGGCTTTAATTTCATCATCTGATTCAGAAGTTTCGTCTTCAGATTCTGATTCTACCACCAGTGCTTTCTTTCCTTTCTTCTTATGTTCTCTAGTAGGAGTCCTTGATATTTCCTTTTCATCGGCAGCAAGAGCGAGAGGTCCACGGATGGATACCTTCTTCTTCATAATGTCGTTCTCTTGTGCTATAAGCATTCCATACAGATCATGAAGTGACCAGCCGTCTAGGTCCTGATTTGCTTGATGGGACATAGACAGCTGAGTCCATTCATCGCCAAGACTTTTTAGGAATAAAACGTTGTTTTCTTCCTTAGTTCTGGAGATGTCGTTTCGACGACATTGATTAATCAATGTGTTGAAACGATCGTATGTCTTCTGAATCGGTTCATTAGGAAGGGCCTTGAAGTTTGTGTATTCGTTGAGACATTGTGCTCTACGATTTTTCTTCGTTTTAGCCCCTCCTTCAAGTTGCCTTGCCAGTTCATCCCATAGTTCTTTGGTTGTGGAACATGCATCAAGGGATTGGAAGATTTCATTGGGTATGGCCATGATTATCAGTCGTTTGGCCATCTTGTCTGTCTCTACCCGTTCTATGTCGTCTTCATCCTAATTCTTCTCATCCTTGGGCATATAGTAGGCAGGAATTTCAGCTGTGGTGTTTGTTCCTTGGACTCTTGGGACAAGAGTTTGTGGAATGTAAGGACCCTCCATTATAGATCGCAGGAGGTTCCTGTCCATTCCTTCCAAGAAATTCACCATTCTTATCTTCCATTGTGAGTATTCTTCTCGTTGAAGAGTTGGAGGCTTGGTGAGGGAGCCAACACTATATGCAGAATTCTAGTTGGCCATTGAGAATTTTGAAGAGAGAGATTTTACATTTTGAAGAGAAAAAAATTGAGAGATTTAGATGATCGTTTTGATTGGAAAAACAATCAATTGGTTCTGATACCAATTGTTGATCCCAAATCTCTCAATAACACTAATAATCGAGTTAAGAATAACCAAATTATAGTGTTTTAATGAACAAA
>NW_020202311.1:25806-38314 GCF_001531365.2 Cynara cardunculus var. scolymus
ATGTAATTTTGACACAAAAAAGCTCTTATCTATAAAAATGTAATTTTGAAAACTCTTAAAAATGTAATTTTGACACAAAAAAGCTCTTATCTATAGATACAGAGCCTCTGGTCCAACTAAAACATTAAGGACTTTGCATATTACTCGAATCGACATCCAGAACCCTCTAGTTCTAAAACGAGGACCAACCAGAGCCCCTCTGGTTCCTTTCAAGGAACAACCAGAGCCTCTCTGGTTCCTCTGTATGCAAACACTTGATCCAAAATAGTTTATATCTAAAATCAATGGCCACAGGCCAAGTTTTCCCCTTCTCAATAACATCAATACTTTTATTTCTAATAAGAACAACATCTCTGAGTCCTCAAATCACAAAGAAGTAAGTACTCAAATCTATTGTAATATTAAAAGACATAATAGCAAGAGCTATAATAACCACACTCAATTGTCACCCTTATATCCAAAGGTACACCTCTCCTTGATATGCCACCTTATAGCCGAAGGTACACCTCTCTTCATATGCCACCTTTATCCCATGGTATACCTCTCCTTGATATGCCACCCTTATTTCCTCATCAAAATCTACTGATTAGTTCCAAACGAAGACATACCGAAGTCACAAAAGTCTTGATGAAACATCCTCCATAGTTTTATCCATAAAATCTATAGATTAATCCCAAACGAAGACAGACCAAAGTCACAACCGTCTTGATGAGATGTCCTTTATAGTTTTAAACAAATAACAGTTTCCAAAATAGTTTTACCATCAAAACCTTCAAATTCAAGAACAATATGTACCTTCATAAGTTTCCATATATCAAATCTCTTTTAAATCCTTTTTAAAACAGAATACCGACTTTTCAAATCTGTTTTAAAGCACATTTACTGTTTTATCTATTCAAACAGTTTCAAAACTCCTAATCATCAATGCTTCGTTTTAAACTGTTTAGAAAATAGTTTTTATCAAATTCTTTCAAAATCACAAATTCCCAAACCCAACAGTTTATATATAAGTACAAATATAAAGGTTTTAGTTTATCAAAACTCACCTTGTCAACACAGATTTTGCAGATTATAGCAAATTGGTTTTTCAAACAATTTTTGAGCAATAGATTCTTTTCCAAGAACACTCTCACTGCGAGAAAACACATTTTTCTCTCCACCCGAATTTTCTTCTCAATAAAGTGATAAGATAATGATCTTATCCTTTTTCTTTCTTTAAATACTCTCACAAAGACGGTGGAGATTATTTTAATTATAACAATAGTTTGGCCGGTGGAAGATATCATTTTAAAACCATAGCTTTCTTAACCATGAAGCTTTGAGTTATATATATAATAATAATATCTTCAAATAACATCTTACCACATGTATGCACATTATCAGATTACCACTCATGTGCATATAATCCATGCATTTATATCAAAATAACATGCATGTTATCACATTTTTCACATAATAAACACATAAGGTTACTTTGACCTAGGCCTGCTGAAAACTCGGTTATAACATTATCTCCCTCTCAAAACAATTCCGTCCCGGAATTCATTTAATCAAATAGCCACGGGTAACGGGTTCTCATTTCAGATTCTAATTCCCACGTACCCTCTAAACCCTTGTGAAATTTCCACTGAACTTTCACCAAACCGATCTCTTTATTTTTCAATACCTTGATCTTTTTGTTGGTCACTGCCTGTGGTGTTTCAATAAAATTCAACTTATTGTCCAGCTTGATCTATGGAAGTGGCACTGCTAAGCCTGGATCTGCCAAACACTTGCGCAGATTCGACACATGAAAGGTATTGTGAATCTGGCTGAGTTCTTTTGGTAGTTCTAATTGATAAGCTACTGCCCCAACCCTTTTGCAGATTCTGAACGGTCCAATATACCTTGGACTAAGCTTTCCTTTCTTTCCAAACCTCATAACACCCTTCCACGGAGATACCTTTAGCATCACAAAGTCACCTATGTTGAATTCAATCGGCTTTCTTCGTTTGTCGGCATAACTTTTTTGTCGATCTTGAGCTGTTTTGATTCTTGCTTGAATCTGTTCAATCTTTTCATATGTTCGCTTTGTGTTCATTGCATGGCTGCGTGTCTTTTCATATGTTACTTGCACAATCTCAGAACCTGTTAATTGCTTTTCACCTACCTCATTCCAACACAACGACGTTCAACATTTTCTTCCATATAGGACTTCATAAGATGATGCTTGTATGCTGGAGTGATAGCTGTTATTGTAGGCAAACTCTATCAATGGTAAATTATCTTCCCATGATCCCCCAAAGTCTATAACACAAGTTCTCAACATGTCTTTGAGAGTCTGCATTGTTCTTTCACTCTGCCCATCTGTCTGAGGATGATAAGTCGTACTCAACCGGATTCGTGATCCCAAAGCTCTTTGCAGACTTTCCCAAAATTTTGAAGTAAAATGACTATCTCTGTCAGAAATAATAGACTGTGGAACACCATGTCTGGTCACAAGTTCTTTGATGTAGATTTGAGCCAATCTTTTCAAAGAATAAGTTTCTTTCATCAGTAGGAAATGTGCAGATTTTGATAGTCGATCCACTATCATCCAAATTGCATCATAATCTTTCGGGGTTTGGGGTAACTTCATGATAAAGTCCATCGTAATGTGGTCCTATTTCCAGACTGGTATTTTCAATGATTGCATATTTCTTTATGGTCTCTGATGCTCAATCTTAACTTGTAGACAAGTTAAGCATCGTTTCACATATTTTGCGATATCTTTCTTTAAACCTGACCACCAATAAAAAGGTTTCAAATCCTTATACATCTTATTGGTGCCTGGATGGATAGAGTAACGAGACTTGTGGCTTTCGTTGAGATTGGTTTCCCGTGTATTTCCGTAAACTGGTACCCATATCCGGTTTTAGGAGCACATAATCTCTTGATCATTCTTTTTTAGGGTAGTAATCATCTTACCCAGTCTTTCTGTCTTTAAATGATTTTCTTTGAGAGCTTCTACTTGGCATCTTTGTATTTCTTTATGAAGATCCGGAGTTAAATTTATTCTCATTGCTACTGACTCGATAGTTCTACTTCTTTCTTTTCCGCTTAATGCATCGGCCACCACATTTGCTTGTCCTGGATGAAAGAGTATTTCACAGTCATAGTCGTTAACAAGTTCAATCTATCGACGTTGTCTCATATTTAATTCCTTCTGGTTGAACAAGTGTTGCAAACTCTTGTGATCGGTGTAAATCTGGCATTTGGTTCCTAAGAGGTAATGTCTCCAAATTTTCAAGGCAAAGACCACGACTGCTAATTCCATGTCGTGAGTTGGGTATTGTTTTTCATGATCTTTCAATTGTCGATGCATCGCTGAATACCACAAAGTCTTTTGTTCTGTCGGGTAAAGTCAATATTGGGGCACTACAATGGTGATCTTTTAATAATTGAAAGGCTTTATGTTGTTCTTTATCCCACTAAAATTTGATATTCTTTCGAGTTAACTTGGTCAAAGGCACGACTATGTTAGAGAAATCTTGGATGAACTTGCGATAATAGCCTGTCAATCCTAAGAAACTTCGAACTTCAGACAGTGTCTTTGGTGCCTCCCATTTTGCAACAGCTTCAATCTTTGTTGGATCTACCTTTACTCCTGCCTCAGATATAACATGTCCCAAAAATTGAACTTCTCTTAAGCAGAATTCACATTTTGACAGCTTTGCATACAACTTTTCTCTTTCCAAGAGCTCAAGTATTAACTGAAGGTGTTCTACATGGTCTTCTTTGGTTTTAGAGTATATGAGAATATCATCGATAAATACAATGGCAAATTTATCAAGGTATTCCCTACACACTCGATTCATCAAATCCATGAAGGCTGTAGGTGCGTTAGTCAAACTAAATGGCATAACCAAGAATTCATGATGTTCGTACCTCGTTCGAAAAACAGTTTTAGCAATATCTTCTTCTTTGACTTTCAGCTGATGGTAGCCTAATCGTAAATCAATCTTGGAGAAGTAACTAGCTCCTACTAGTTGGTCAAACAAATCATCAATCCTCGGCAATGGATATTTGTTCTTTATGGTTAACTTATTTAGTTTCCGGTAGTCGATACACATACGCATAGAATCGTCTTTCTTTTTCACAAACAAAACTGGGGCTCCCCATGGGGAAGTACTTGGTCTGATAAATCATTTATCCAACAAATCCTTCAATTGTGTAACCAATTCTTTTAACTCTGACGGAGCTAATCGATACGGTGCTTTGGCTGCAGGTGCTGTTCCGGGTATCAAATCAATCCCAAATTAATTGTTTGTATGAATACATGCTTACGTGGATTAAAAACATGGGTAGGTGTATTTTGGGCATGGATATTGTATGTGCAATATGATATGCATATATATGTGTGTTATATGTGTATACATAATCTATGTGCATGGATTGGGTATGAATGTATGCACGCGTGATGGGCTATGCATAGGCATGCATAAATAGGGGCTGTTAAACCGCCTTTCTGTTTATAGAAAGGGGTATAAATAAGTAGTGAGGTTTTCAAATAAACCTCTTGACTATTTTAAAAGAGAACCGGAGTAAGATTTGAGAGAGAGGACTTGATCGGATTATTCTTGGGATTGAAGATCAAATTGATTTCAAGTGTGTGGTTTCAAAAAGATTCAAAGGTGAGTGTTAAAATGCTTTGTATTATTCTGTTTGCATCTTGAAATTATGTTTTAAAAAGTATTATACCTGTTTTAAAATTTAATCTGGATATGTGTTAAGCAAGTTATATATTAAATCGGATGAAGGGTGAGCGATTTAAGGTTTAAATCAAACGAGGCTTGAGCGGTTTAGGGCTAACCCGCCTAAGGTATGAACGATGTAGCCTTAAACCGGATAAGAGTTATACGGCTTAGTTTTAAAACAGGATAAGAGTCAACCGGATTAGGTAGTAAATCGGACATGTCTTAACCGGTTTAATGATTAAGCAATTTATGAACTTTATGTTATGTTTTAAACCGGAGAAGTATGAATACGACTAAAAGGTGATCGGTTTATTTTAATCGGACAATAAGATATACTGTTGTCCGGATTAGATATCCAGACAAAAGTGTTGGAATTAATTCTAAGTACTAAATCGGGCAAGTTTGTGAAATGTTGTCCGGATTTGTTATCCGGACAAGGTTGACCGGATTGTATTTGACTTATTATTTTATTGATTTATTTTCAGTAAATGGGAATTTTGACAAAATGAATTTGAACTGATAATAATTTCATTGACTGCGGTCTATTCCAAATGGAATTGTTGTTATGAAATATTTTGATGGGGAAATAAGGGTGCCATATCAAGGAGAGGTGTACCATACGATAAGGGTGGCATATCAAGGAGAGGTGTACCATGGGATAAGGGTGGTATATCAAGGAGAGGTGTACATTTGGATGTAAGGGTGGCATTTGTATGTGTGTTATGTATCATAACTTTTACTATTATATCCTTTAAGATTACCATGGTCTGGAACTTTTATTCCTTTGTGACTTAAAGGTTTAGTATCAAGGTTCTTATTGGAAATCATAGTCTGGATGTTATTGATAAGAGATAACAGGTTTGGCCTAAAACTTTGAATAAATCTTATTTGATTTGAAAGGTTTAAAAGTGGCATTTTGATAATCTGGTTAATACAAACCTGCTTGGATATTGATGTATTGTTTGCAAGCAGAGAATTTGGCTTGAAAAGTGAAGGTATTGGTATCATGTTCTTACTTGTTCGTACATTTGTTATATATATGAAAAGTTGTTTTACATAAAAGTTTTGGTGATTTTCACCCTACAATGACATGAATAGGGTAACTCACTAGGCCTTTTTGGTCTAACCCTCGTTTTGTGATTTTAAATATGTATTGCAGGAAGTGCTGATGGTAAGGGAATGAGAAAAATATAATAATTTCCCTATATGTTTATCTACATGAAGATTGGCTGATGATGTGTAAAGTTTTGGCAGATGAATCTGGTTTAGTTCAAGAATTGCATTTTGAATTTTTTGGACCATTATTTTATATTGGTAGATTCTTGTACTAAGGGACCAATGTGGTGTATAAACATGTATTTCGTTATATGAAGTATATGTTACATGTAATATGTGGAATGGGGTGTTACAAAAAGTGGTATCAAAGCCTGAGTTTAAGGGATTTAGGTATTTAACAGCATGATACCTAGACTTAAACTGTTTCATTGCATGTTAAGGGTCCCAGACATAGTTAGCACCATTGGAAATAAATATGATGAGTTGAAAAAACAGTATGTAAGGTAAATTTTAATTACATATGGCCAATGTAATTATGAATTTACAGGTACACATCTGAACTTGAATATTTCATTATATTTGGGAAGTGAATACGTGATTATTAACACTAAAATCTGCAGATGTCTAGCCGAACCTGAAGATCTGAAAGAGTGGCTCGTCCAGAATCTGAGGAAAGGGAAGAATCACCCATTAATCTTCCGACTAGCACGTCCGGAAATAGAGGTCGGGGAAGACCAAGGGGACGAGGCAGAGGAAGAAGTCAGTCTCACGGAAGGGGTCGGACCGAAGTTCATTCTGAACATGAAGAATCCCATTCTGGGAATGTTTAGGAAAGATCGGTGCCACACCCGGAATATGTAACCAGGGATATGTTGGCAGAGGAAATGGAAAAGTTGCGGGAAACTCTGACGTCCATCATGGGAGTACCAGCTAGGGTGGAAACAGAAAGAGTAAAAGCTCATCCCTCGGTACCGGTTACTCATAACAAGGAAGGAAATATCAAAATGTTTTTGGCATGCAAGCCACCAACATTTTATAGGGAAAGGGATCCGGTGAAAGCTATGTGCTTGATCAAGGAAATGGAATCTATGTTCAACACCATTAGGTGTCCGAAAATAGATAAAGTTCGATTTGCTGTTTCAGTCCTGAAATCAAATGTTTTGTTCTGGTGGGAAGTTGAATCATCGGCCAGAACGGATGTTTTACAGACATTGTCTCGAACAAAATTTGTGGAACGATTCAAGAATCAGTTTTGTCCTAAAACTGCAGTGAGACAAATGGGAGAAGATTTCTTGAAGCCGGAACAAGAAAATGGAACAGTTCGGGAGTATACTGAGAGATTTATTGAATACTCTCGATTTGCCAAACACTATGTTTCATCCGAACCCAGGAAGATAGAGAGGTACATCTGGGGTTTGAAACCCTCAATTAGAGAATTTGTAATTGCTATGAACCCCAATACCTTTTCATTAACGGTAGATGCGTCCGAAGTGACAGAACGAAATAAAAATCGATAATCAGAAGGAAAGGTTATGGAAAAGAGAAGATGGGAGGGGCCTTCATCTAATTTTCGAGGGCTAAAAGTATTAAAATATGATAACAAACCTGAGCAGAAGGTAGGTGAGAAAGTCTGCTCACAATGTCGACAGGCTCATCAAGGTGAGTGCAAGATGCACCCAAGAAAATATTATAAGGGTGGTGAAGCAAGCCATTTGTCTAGAAGTTGCCCAGCTAACCGAAGATGTTTTAATTGCAATTCTTCGGATCATATTCGACCAAGTTGCCCATTGTTAAGAACTCCACAGTTAACAATGGGAAGCAATGTGTCAGGAAATTGGGGAAGACCTACAGTAAACAGAGGAGGGCGAGGAGGGGCACGGGGGCGGTCCTTCCAAATGACAAAGAACGAGGCAGAGGCGTCACCAGATGTAGTAACAGGTACCTTCCTTCTGAATTAAACAAATGCTAAGGTGTTATTTGACTCTGGTGCAAACTTTTCGTTTGTATCCCCATTATTTGCTCAAACTGCATGTTTGAATTTTGTGTTACTTGATGACGAATTAGTAGTTGATACTGCTAATAGTCAATAAATTGTTACTAGTGTATTCAATAACTGTATTATTGTTACTGAGGGATGTAAACTACCGATTCTGTTATTTCCTATGCCGATCAAGGAATTTGATGTAGTGGTGGGTATGGACTGGTTCGCAAAGTATCAGGCTAGTATTGTATGCAATACGAAAATGATCAGAATTACTCTGCCAGACCAAGGAACRGTTGTTATTTATGGTGATCGTCAGAATCACCATACTAGTATTTTGACCATAATGAAAGCCCAGAAAAGTATTTGAAAGAAGTGTCAAGGGTGTTTAGCATATGTGATTGATTTGAATAAAGAGAAAGAAAAACAGGAATCAATTCCGATTGTTAATGAATATCCAGAAGTCTTTGTAGAGGACTTATCTGTCAAAAAGAAAGATGGGTCTATGCGAATGTGTATAGACTATCGTGAATTGAACAAATTGACAATCAAGAACAAATATCCTTTACCAAGGATTGATGATTTGTTCGATCAATTGGTGGGAGCAAGTTATTTCTCCGAGCTGATTTAAGATCAGGGTATCATCAGCTCAAAGTCAGGGAAGAAGACGTTGCTACAATAGCATTCAGAACTACGTACGGACATCACGAATTCTTAGTTATGCTATTCGGCTTAACTAATGGGCCTGCAGCCTTTATGGATTTGATGAATAGGGTATGTATGGAATATCTTGATAAATTCGTTATTATATTTATCGATGATATTCTTATATACTCTAAGACCGAAGAAGAACATGCTGAACATCTTCGTCTAATATTGGAATTGTTGAGAAAAGAAAAGTTGTACGCAAAGTTATCCAAATGTGAGTTTTGGTTAAGAGAAGTTCAATTTTTGGGCCATGTCATATCCAAAGCCGGAGTAAAGGTGGATCCAGCTAAGATAGAAGCTATTGCAAGATGGGAAGCTCCGAAAGATCCTTCTGAAGTCCGAAGCTTTTTAGGACTGGCAGGCTATTACTGTAAATTCATTTAGGACTTTTCTAGGATAGCTGTGCCATTGACTAAATTGACTCGAAAGAACATTAAATTTCAGTGGGAGAGAGAACAACGAGAGGCTTTTCAATTATTAAAGTACCATCTTTGCAGTGCACCAGTGTTGACCTTACTAGATGGATCGGAAGACTTTGTGGTATACAGTGATGCTTCCAAGTTGGGGTTGGGATGTGTTTTGATGCAAAGAAGAAAGGTGATTTCTTATGCATCAAGACAGTTGAAAGATCATGAGAAGCAGTATCCAACCCATGATATGGAATTAGCTGCCGTGGTGTTTGCTCTGAAAATATGGAGACATTATCTTCTGGGAACAAAATGTCAGATTTATACTGATCATAAGAGTTTGCAACTTTTGTTCAGCCAGAAAGAATTGAATATGCGACAGCGTCGGTCGATCGAACTTGTAATTGATTATGATTGTGAAATCCTCTACCATCCGGGAAAAGCTAATGTGGTAGCTGACGCTTTGAGTAGGAAAGAAAATAGTGAAACCGTTAAAGTTGTGGCAATGAGAATGAATTTGGTCCCTGACATTTGGAAAGAAATTCAGAGATGTCAACAAGAAGCTATGAAAGAAGAATTTGTTAAAAGAGAAAGGTTGGGTAAGATGATTTCAACCCTAGAACCAAATGACGAAGGACTAATGTGTTTTCAAGAGCGAATCTGGGTACCGTGTTTTGGAGATATCCGGAACACTATATTAAATGAAAGCCATAAGTCCCGATACTCTATTCAACCAGGTACCAATAAGATGTACAGAGATTTAAAACCTTTTTATTGGTGGCCCGGATTGAAAAGAGACATAGCCAAATTTGTGGAACAGTGTCTAACATGTCTACAGGTTAAGATTGAACATCAAAAGTGTAACACCCCCAAATCCATGCATTGCATATATCTCATATTTCATATATAGAATACATGTTTTCCCCACATAGGTCCTTGATAGAGTCTATAATGTAAAATACGCAACCCAAAATTTCAAAAGTACATGTTCTTGCATACTAGCATCTATGCTTCCAAAACAGCTAAGCACATAGGAAGTAATTCACATAATGCTTTTTCCCTTATTACCATTACCTGCACCACATATTTTGAAAACACAAAATGAGGGTTAGACATGAATGTCTAGTGAGGTTCCCTTTTATGTGATACAGGATGAAGATCACCAAAACATTTATCAAATAATCATTTCACAACATGTGGAATAAAATCAAATTCTGTTTTGGTCCATCGAGCCTCTGGTTCCAAACCACACTTAGAATATATTTCAATAACTAGGACCAGAACCTCTCTGGTCTCTCTTCCAGAGCTTCTGGTTCCTCGACCAGAGCCCCTCTGGTCTCTCTTCCAGAGCTTCTGGTTCCTCGGGCAGAGCCTCTGGTTGTACTAACCAGAGCTTCTGGTTCAACGTGTAAGCCAACCAGAGCCTCTCTGGTCTGTTTTTCATAAAAAGATTCTAAGTATAAAATCCTTTTTCTTAAAAACTTCTAAAAATATGATTTTGACATAAAAGCTCTTATTAATAGATACAGAGCCTCTGGTCCAATTTGTACATTTAGTAAAAACTTGCTCATTCTCCAAATCAATAACCAGAATCCTCTGATCCAATAATGACGACCAACCAAAGCTCCTCTGGTTCCTTACAAGGAACAACCAGAGCCCCTCTGATTCCTTATAAAAATAACCATTCCGTTCCAAAACACTTTTAACCAATATCAATGGCCATAGGCCAARTTTTYCYCTTCTCAATAACATCAATACTATTATTTCTAATAAGAACAATATCTTTGAGTTTTCAAATCACAAAGAAGTAAGGACTCAAATCTATTGTAGTCTTAAAAGACATAATAGTAAGAGCTATAATATTCACACACAATTGCCACCCTTATATCCAAAAGACACCTCTCCTTAATATGTCCCCCTTATTTCAAAAGACACCTCTATTTGATATGCCACCCTTATTCCAAAAGACAACTCTCCTTGATATGCCACCCTTATTTCTTCTTCAAAATCTATGAACTAGTTCGGATGAAGGACCGCAGTCACAACCATCYTATCRAATCCTYATTCATAGTTTTATCCATAAAATCTATAGATTAATTCCAAATGAAGACAGATCAAGATCACAATCGTCTCAAAAGAATATTCTCTATAGTTTTCGACCAATAGTTTTATCATTCAAACATTTCAAACTCAAGAACAATCTATTCTTTCAATGATTTTGAAAAAAACATCATATCCCTTTTAAATCCTCAAAACAGGATATCATTTCCAAAACTGTTTTAAAGAAGCAATCTCTTCTTTATCCTTCCCAACACAGTTTTTAATACTCAMATATATAACGATAACACCTTTAAACTATCAAAATAGTTTTACCATCTTTTCTTCAAAACCAATATCAAAACCCAGACAAAATATAAAGATTTTAGTCATCAAAAACCCACACTGTATAATCAACAATATTTATAAAACTCACAGTTTATAATCAACGGTAGTTTAAAAACTCACCTTAACAAGCACAGATTTTGCAACTTTAAAACACACAGCAAATCACAAGCTCTTCAAACAGCTTTGAACAAAAGATTCCTTCAAGAACACTTCTCACCGCCACAACACTCTTTTTCTTTTTCAATAGATTTTTCTTCAAATGAAATGATAAGATCGAATCTTATCTTTTTATTTCTTTAAATACTCCTACCATGGCGGTGAAGATTATTTTAATTATAAAACTYATARGMGGTGAAAGCTTTAACCAATAGAAATAACCTTGGGTGGTGGGTTTTTCATTATAAAATTCATGATTTCTTAACCATGAAGGTATAAGTTTTTAAATAATATAATAATATTTCCACCAGAATATCTTATCACAAATAGGCATCACCTCATGTATGTTTCACACCCTATGCATACATGTATAAATTACATACATATCATGCCATCTTTTCACATATAGGCATGCACAATATCATGTTCACATTTCACATATATAGTTCATGCATTTCTACATAGACATACATATTTCACATAATCTACATAACGAACACGTATAAATTACCTCAACCCAGGTTGTCTCAAACCTGGTTATAACATTCTTCCCCCCTTAAAAGAATTTCGTCCCGGAATTCACTTATTCAAATAACCACGGATATTGGGTTCTCATGTCAGATTCTAATTCTCAAGTTGTTTCTAAACCCTTATGAAAACACCACTGTACTTTTACTAAACTGATCTCCTTGTTTCTCAATACTCTGGTCTTTCGGTCAGTTACTGCCTTTGGTGTCTCGATAAAACTCAGCTTATTGTAAAGTTTAATCTCAAACGTTTGCGTAGATTTGATACATGAAAGGTGTTGTGAATTAAGCGGATTCTTCTGGTAATTCCAATTGATAAGCTACCGGTCCAATTCTTTTGCAGATTCTGAATGGTCCAATATACCTTGGACTAAGCTTACCTTTCTTCCCAAATCTCATAACACCTTTCCATGGAGATACCTTTAACATTACAAAGTCACCTACGTTAAATTCAATCAGTTTTCTTCGTTTGTCGGCATAGCTTTTCTGTCGATCCTGGGCAATTTTGATTTTTGCTCGAATCTGGTCAAACTGTTCAGACGTTACTTGCACAATCTCGGGACCTGTCAACTG
>NW_020202312.1:0-2338 GCF_001531365.2 Cynara cardunculus var. scolymus
TGAATCTTTGTGTTTACAATGAATTTTCTATTTGCTCTAATTAATTTTTCTATACCTGAAACACTACTTATATAAGCAATAATTCATGATAATCTGAATAGGATTAGCCTTATCCAAAATAGGATTAGCCTTATCCATAATAGGATTCTGAAGATAGTTGTCTTGAAGGACCAGAGGATAGACCAGAGTATAGACAGACCAGAGAGGCTCTGGTCAATACAACCAGAGGCTCTGGTCCTCTAGAGGCTCTGGTCAATACAACCAGAGGCTCTGGTCCTCTTCACAGAGGCTCTGGTGTCTCTTACAGAGGCTCTGGTTCTGGTGTCTTCACAGAGGCTCTGGTTCTTCTTACAGAGGCTCTGGTCGTCCATACTTGGTCGATTTAGCACAGCGGCTGGTCTTCTTCCAGGCTTAGACGTTTTGACACAACAGCATCTTCAGATGTTCCATTCTTAGCCCCGATTGCTTAATAAAACTTTTTGAGATAATTATTAGGTTCAAATTGACGCTAACAGCTCCCCTTATCAATTACGAGGCAGTGGCCACTAAAATCCATGACGATCAAGGAGGTGATAACCATGATCGTCATGAGGGGAAAAGAAGACAGAAGAGCCAAAGAAGACAACCTCTACCAGACCATTAACAATAGTGGACTCTGCTGCTGCCCTGTTCTCAAAAGACAAGTCTCCACAGCCTAAGGGGAAAGGAAAGGGTAAGGCAGTTGAGGAGTAGCCACAGAAGGGGTCAAGCTCTGAGACACCAGAGGAGATAAATGAAGAAGAGTATGATGACCCGGATCTCGTTCGAGCTTTAAAGAAATCTTTGGCAGAGGCACAGGCAAGAAAGGGCAGAGCCCCTATCCCCAGAGMTGGAGAAGGMTCTTYCTCTAAAATGGCGAAGGAGGAAACGTCCACGGGTACGTTTGACGCTCTGGTAGGAACTGTCAAGCCAATCCTACCAGAGGGGTCTACCCAGAGGCCGATACTAGAAGAAGAAGAAACTAGAATGCCAGAATCTGCCACAGTAGGAAGGGTTTCTGAGATCCTTGAATCTATGAGCAAGATTCCTACGCAGAAAGTGCGCACAGAGCCCGTAACCACCGTGGAGGAGATTCTACGATGGCGTTACTCTGCTGTGGACACAGAGCCCCCATATGACCCAGAGCTTACAGGAATACCCTATGCCGCTGCAAAGTTCCACTTTTCAAAACTCACAAGGCCACGCGAGCAGGTCTTCTGAGAGCATGTGATCTCTTCTCTTGAAACCATATCTCCGTGAACCATGCTAAAGAAGACCGTGCTTTACTCTCAATATATGGTGAAGAGGGATGACGGCAACATCTACACATTCACAGATGCTGACCTCCACAACCTCTGTGTATTTGACCTTATCTTCTTGCACAAAATTCTTAACAAGTATATGGAGAGAAGGTCAAGTTATTTGATTTCTCTCAAAAGGCTGATCGAAGTAATGCACGCTCAAGTAAAATACTACAGCCAAAAGGACTTCGATATCACGATGAGGTTGGCCCAACCAGATTTGAAGATTTCCCCTCCAAAGAACAGGCCAAGTTGGTTGCTTAGATGTCATCCCAACACCATTGTCCATAATCCCGTCTTTGGGTTTGTGTTCTTGGACAAGGATGACATTTTAAGGTTCTTTGATCCGGCAAAGGTGAACAAGTATTCAACAGAGTCACTTGAGTGGGTGTTCAACCTAGTAGCGGCAGAGGTGCATAGAGGGCATTTAAGGGCGGACGAAGTGACCGGTATTCTGGAATCAATCAAAGTTCAAGTCTCCTTCAGAGAGTGGATTTTCAATGTCTACAAAACTATCAAGTCAGATCTGGAATTTGCCGTAGATGACTATCCAGACTCTGCTGTGGACTAATATTCTGTAATAGTATAGGCCTGAGAAACAAATTTTTCTATTCTTTCAATTTTGTAATTCTTTTCAGATGATGAGTTTAATCTCCTCTTGTATTTCCTTCATTTAGTCATTTCTTGCATCCATTTGTCAAATTTTACTATTTCATACTTAGGGGGAGATTGTTAGCTCTAATATTCACTTAATGTAAAAGTATGAAAAAGTATTCTGCAAGTGTTGACAAAAGGGTATCTTCCACAAAAGACTACAGAGGACTAGCATCATAAGCTGTTTCATCGTGCAAGTCAAGAATGACAGAACCTCTGATGTCTCTCACAGAGGTTCTGGAAAATGGTCCTCTGGCAATAAGATCATACAAGTCAATTACAGCAGAGCCTCTGAGATGGCTCACAGAGGGTCTGCGGATTCGTCTTCTGTGAAGATCCTGTTCTGCTGTTTTTCAAAGGTTGTT
>NW_020202312.1:2558-10830 GCF_001531365.2 Cynara cardunculus var. scolymus
TAAGGTCGTTAGGGTCTAGTATAAATAGCAGCTTAGGCCTTTGTAAATTGTGTGCTTCCGAATTGTAATCGTCTTATTTTCAATTGAATTGAAAAACCTTTGAAGCTCTTCTCCTTTGTTCATCTCCTTTGTTTTCAAAGGTTGTTAGCTGCATGTGCTTCTCATGTTTTGTTCTTACTATTGTTTCTGCTGCACTGTAATCGTTCTAGAGTTCATTCAGTGTAATAGATCAATATCAAAGCTGAATTTACAGGTCCAACATTCGCCTTCAGCTAAAGAGAAGAAGCCCATCCTCAAGAAAGAAGCAAAGCTCACGCCTGTTTCTTCAAATAAAAAATCTGCTCTAGATAGGAAGTTTGTAAGAACAACCAATGCCAAGACAGAATCTTCACCCTCTGCTTTTACTTCTTCGTCATCGAATAAAAAGAAATTTGTTAAACACTCTTGTCCAAAAACTCTTAATTGTTAGTGTTTAACTCTTTTACAAAACCTGAAAAATCACATGTTAAATCATCGCTGCATCTTTTCTGAGCATGACCATCGCTATAAAATTGTTAAGGCTCATGAAAATGTGAAAAATCCCAAACCTACAAAGGCCAAGGGCGATGGAAATAAACCCAAGCATGCAAAGGCTATGGGTAATGGAAATCAGTCCAATACCAAGAGGGCTGATGAAAATAAAAATGTCGTATCCCCGACTAACAAACGTGGACTCATTATGAAATGGGTACCTACAAACCCTTAACTTGTCTTGTAGGACCAACATGTGCAACCATGGTATATTGATTCAGGTTTCTCCAGGCACATGACTGGTGACAAGAGTCAGCTATCCTCCATCGAAAAATCTGGAGGCTCTGTTACTTTTGGAGACAACAACAAGGAAACCATGAAGGATACGGCACTCTCATCAAATGCAACATCTCAATCGATAAAGTGGCTTATGTTGAAGATTTGAAGCATAACTTACTAAGGATAAGCCAGTTCTGCGACAAGGGTCTTGAAGTCAGATTACGTAAAGGTTTCTGCATCATTGAAACAAATCCTCGCCAAACCATCATCAAGGGGAAGAGAGAAGGAAACCTCTATCTTCTGGACTTTCATTCCTCTATAGGTCAAGACAGTCTCTGCCTTGTCTCCCACAAGAGTGATGGCGCCATAAATTTTCACATCTAAATTTTGATGTCCTGAAAAAGTTAGCCAAATAGAAGCTGGTCAAGGGGAATCCTGATCTCAACTTTGAAAAAGACCACCTCTGCCCAACATGTGAGATGGGAAAGCTAAAACGGGCCTCTCACAGAACTAAGTCAGAAACCTTCTACACCAAGCCGTTGGACATATCCACATCAACCTCTGTGGGCCTATCTCCATACAAAGCCTCTCAGGAAAGAAGTACATCCTAGTACTTGTTGATGAATAGTCCAAATACACATTGGTTGAATTCGTAAAGAAGAAATCAGACGTTCCTTCCTCCTTATCGAGGTGATGAAAAGGCTCCCAGTGCTTCTACAATGCAAACTTATCAAGGTCAGAAGTGACAATGGAACAGAATTCAGAAATGCCAAAATTGATGAATATCTCATCAGAGAAGGCATCTCCCAGAACTTTTCAGCAGCCAGAACTCCACAAAAAAATGGAGTAATTGAGCGAAGGAACAGAACCCTAGTGGAACCAGCAAGGACCATGCTTGCTTCAACTGAGCTACCTATCACCTTCTGGGCCGAAGCAATTTCCACTGCATGCTTCAACCAAAATCGATCCATCATCAACAAGATGCACAAGAAGACACCATATGAACTCATCAACCAACGACGTCCCAATGTCAAATATTTCCATGTCTTTGGGTGCAAATTCTTTGTACTCAATGATAGGGAATATCTTGGTAAGTTCGACAAGAAAGCTGATGAAGGAATATTTCTTGGTTACTCTCAAAATGCCAAGGCCTATAGGGTGTTATCAGAAGGACAAAAATCATCATCGAAAGCATCAATGTGTCCTTTGATGATTCTTCACAAATGACTTCTGGACACAGCAGTTCAGGACTCGGGCTATCACATAGAGCCTCTGATTCATCACTCAACAAACCTAATGAACCAGAGTTAACTCATTATTTGAAGACACCTTTGAAGAAGAGCAAGTCTTTGGACAAGCAGCCATTGAAGAACCTTCTTCCAGAGCCGATGAAGCACATGGAGTCTCCAATGTTGAAGGTATAACTCTTTCTGAAACTCATGTTACTTCAACCTCTAATTCTCCTTTGTCTTCAGAACCAGAGCATCACTCTAAAGATGATCTCTTTGAGGGGGAGCAAGCAGTTCCATCAGCTGATGAAGAACTGCATCCTATTGCTCCAGAACCTCAATCTTGCACTAAGTGGACAAAAGACCATCCTCATCACCAAATCATTGGTGATCCGTCATCTAGTGTCAAGACGAGATCTGCTACTGTAACGCCCCATTCACACATTGCATGTAACATATACTTCATATACAAGAAATACATGTTTGTACACCACATTGGTCCCTTAGTACAAGATCTACCAGTACAAAATACATGGTCCAAAAATTCAAAATACAATTCTTGTACTAATACAGTTTCATTTATCAAAACTATACATGCCGTCAACAAATCTCCATGTAGATAAGCATATAGGGAAAAGATTACATTTTTCCCTTCCCCTTACCGTTAGCACTTCCTGCAATACATATTTAAAATCACAAAATGAGGGTTAGACCGAAAGGTCTAGTGAGTTACCCTATTTATGTTATTGTAGGGTGACAATCACCAAAACTTTTAGGAAATACAGCTTTTCATATATATAACAAATATATAAACAAGTAAGAACATAATATCAGTACATTTCACTATTCAAGCCAGTAATTTTTGTTTGTAAACAACACATCAAATACCAACAAGTTTATACTAACCAAAATAGCGTAGTGCCACTTTTAAACCCTTTTCTATTCAAACAGGGTTTATTTAAAGTTTCAGGCCAAACCTGTTATCTCCTTCTCTATAACATTCAAACTATGATTTCCAATAAGAACTCTGATCCTAAATCTTTAAGTCACAAAGAAATAARGATTCCAGACCATGGTAATCTTAAGGGATATGATAGTAGAAGTTATATTATATAACTCACACATACTAATGCCACCCTTATATCCAAATGTACACATCTTTTTTATATTCCACCCTTATCCTATGGTACACCTCTCCTTGATATGTCACCCTTATCTCATGGTACACCTCTCCTTAATATGCCACCCGTATTTCCTCATCAAAATATTTCATAAAAACAATTCCATATAGAATAGTTCGCAGTGAATAGAATTATTATTAGTTCAAATCCAGTTTTGTCAAAATTCCCATTTATTGCTTCAAAAGAATCATATTTTGACAAGATAAGAAGTAATTCGGTCAACCTTGTCCGGATAACAAATCCGGACAACATTCCACATGGTTTTTCAGATTTAACACTTGGCTTTATCACAAATCTTCTCCGAATAACAAATATGGACAACACTATACAAGATCATCCGATTTAACCCATCACATGTTATGTCCGATTTAAAATAAATCGGCCACCTCATAGTCGTATTACTACTTCTCCATTTAAAAATACTTAACATGTAATCAAAGTTCATAAATCGTTCAATCTTTAAACCGGTCAAGACATGTCCAGTTTAATGTCTAAACCGTTTGTCTCTTATCCGGTTTAAGGCTACATCGCTCATACCTTTGGCGGTTTAGCCCTAAACCGCTCATGGAAATTTAATATGGAAAACTGTTCATCTATCAAAACACCTATGGCTCATGGAACAAAGATCCATGCTAATCCTTCTGGAAAAGCTATTGATCAGAAAGCATATCGAGGTATGATAGGTTCTTTGATGTATTTGACGTCTTGTAGACCTGATATAATGTTTTCAACATATCTTTGTGCCAGATATCAGTCTAATCCAAAGGAGTCCCACCTAAGTGTCGTTAAGCGCATTTTTCATTATCTTAAAGGGACTGCTAATCTTGGACTCTGGTATCCCAAGGGTACTGGTTTTGAACTGACAGCATATTCAGATGCAGAYTATGHASGTTGTATGTTAGACAGGAAAAGTACAACAGGACATCTACAGTTTTTGGGAGATAAACTAGTCAGCTGGGCATCAAAGAAACAGAACTGCGTTTCCATTTCCACTGTCGAAGCAGAATATGTAGCTGCTGTTCTCAAGTGCTATGGATACAGACACAGCTTAGAGACTACGGGTTTTATTTTAATAAAATTCCTATTTACTATGATTCCAAAAGTGTTATTGCCATTTCTTGTAATCCTGTTCAACATACTAAAACCAAGCATATAGATAGATATCCGGTATCATTTTATTAAAGATCATGTAGAGAAAGGAACTATTGAACTGGATTTTGTAAATTCAGAGTTTCAATTAGCTGACTTATTTAAGAAAGCTCTAGATGAAAAACGCTTTAGCTTTCTCGTATCGAAGTTAGGTCTGTTAAATTTGAAAATTTGAATTTTTATTAAAAACAGTTCAATTTATTGAAATGGGTTTAATTCAAATTCATTTAGTCAAATATCTGTATTTGTTAAATACAAGTCAGTATTTCAATTTTTTCTATCTGATTTTAAATTTCTTGATTATGGGAATCTATATTTGAGGGGGAGTATGTTTTTATTTTATCTGATCATATTTTGAGAGGGAGTGAATTTTATCTATTTTGAACTAACAATTTATATTTTTCTTACAGGTATTTTAAGTACTATCTAATTTTTGAAAGATAATTGAGTTTTGAAATATAAGTGTTTGGCCGATTTAAGTCTAATCCGGACAATGCTTGTCCGATTTATTGATAATTCGGACAATGCTTGACCGATTTATTGTCCGATTTAGACATCCGGACAAAAGGCAATATGATAAACTCTTATCCGGATAAGATTAGATATACCTTGCAAGGGATTGAGTGGATAACTAAATCAATGAGTTTATGTGTCCGTATTCTTTAAATCGCTTGTTGCTTTATTTTTTCCAAGTCTTTAAATCGTTCAATCTTTGAGCGGTTTAATTCCTAACCTTGAGCAATTTATTTCTTCTTTGAGCGATTTATTCTTAAACCGGACAAGTCTTGACCGGTATTCTTCTAAATCGTACATGCCTTGAGCGATTTATTGTCCGGATTAACACTTAGATATTGTTCATCTCATAAATCGGACACCTCTTGACCGATTTATTCTTATTCGGATAAACCTTGAGCGATTTAGAATTTGAACGGTTTTTGACTTTGACTATATATAGTCATCTCATTTTTACTTTTTACTTTTTACTTTTTATCTCCTTTAACTATTCATCATCGTCTCCGCTCAACTCTGGTTCTTCGTTCAAGATCAACTCAGTCAATCTCTTTAACAGTTTCATCTTTCTTAAATCAAGATTTATATCGTTTGATTCCTTATTCATATACCTTGATTGTATTGGATTAACATTGATCTTATGGACTGTTGGACTTAATTTTATCATTAACTTCATAATCGAATCTGAAAGTTGAATAATAAGAAAATAAACTCAAATAAAAACGGTTTTATCTAATGTTTGATTATTTTGTGAGTATTTTGATCGTTTTTTAGTGTATTTTGATTTCTTTTCGAGTGTATTTTGATTGTTGTATGTGTATTTTTTTGTGTATTTTTTTGAAATTTTTTTTACTGTGTGTGAATGTGTGTTGAACGGATATTTCACCGGACAAGATGATCGGAGTTCAATCCGATCAACCTTAATCCGGTTGATGAATGTCCAATTTATTTGTTTTTGACTTAATAATTTTGTGTGTGAATGCTTTGTTGTCCGGACTTGTAATCCGGTCACAACTTTGTTTTTCTTTCAAGTGTTAGTATGTTTGTATGTTGTCCGGACTTCTAATCCGATCAATCTGTTTTTCTATTTTTTTTTCTAAGTGTTGGTTTTTTTTTTTTTTTTGAGTTTGATTTTTTTTTCTTTCTTTTCTTGTCCAATTTTTTTTAATTGTTTTATTTTTTTTAGAGTTTAATTTTTTTTTCTGTGGGTTATATTTTGATTAAATAAATGGTTTCTAATGTTTTTTAGAATTTTTACAGGTTAATGGCGGATCAACGACATCAATCTGACGAGGAATCTCATGTTCCTTCCGTCAGATCATATAACATTCCTATACACCCGCCCAACCAGCCTATTCCATCAGAAACCATTTTCMCACAAATAAAATACCTTGATATAAAACCAAATAACCACGTCTTCTCYTTTGCTATGCCAGCTGAATACCCGATCATTATAGAAATCCTGAAAGGCCATCCAATTTCTTATTCTTTATCTGCAAATACACCAGTTCCAATGGTGTATTTACAAYAATTTTGGAGCACTTTGACTTTAGAAAAAGACGGGGATGCTATCTACTTTCAAGGCGAAGTTGACGAATTTGTCAGTCGTCTGACATTGAAGCGTCTTAGAAGAATACTTCGTCTGCCCGGACCAGGATCTACTGGTTTTGAAGATTTTAAATTAGACGAACAATTGTGTCTAGATATCAAACGCCTAGGATACTCGGCAGTTCTGAACTATCCAACTCAATTCAAATGACGTTTCCTGCCTTCAATCTGGCACTTACTGTTCTCTATCTTTAATAGATGCCTGACGCCAAAAAGAGCGGGCATAGATACATACAGTTGCTCATTTCTGAAATTCTTTCATGGTGTAGTCTTTTCAAAAAATTATGACTTCGCCTTAGTCATATGGAATGAGTTGGTAGACCTAGTCAATGCTAAGAGATTCCCGTCAAAAGCTCGGAAATTTGTGCCATTCCAGAGATTTCTACAATTATTCATTAAAGCCATGATGAATGCTAATGAGGATATTCCTGCCATATCCAGTTCTGAAAAAGGGCCAACATTCACCATGACCAGAATCAGACAGCATACTTAAATGGAAGACCTGGATTCAATAATGCCAGTACCACAAGAATTGATTGCCCTAGCTGATCAGACTGCTCAGTGCGTAATAGACTATAGGAGAGTGATAGATCCAATAGTTCAACCAGCACCGGTTGAACTTGCCCAATGACGACCCCATGCCTCAGCTGTGAGAGAGCGGTTAGAATTAGAAGAGAGTGTTCAGGAACAGGGGTTACCTGAATAGGGAACTGAGCTGTGAGAAAAAGAATCTGAGAGGGGTGAACATGTGGGGGGAGCGTCTGATCAGCAAAGCACTCCAATTGTCAGTACTTCCTCAACTTCAAGTTTGGAAGCTACTGAATCTGATTATGGGGTAGATTCTGGTAATAGTCAACATGATGATGATGATAATGATGGAGCCGATGATCGTGATCAATCCATTCCTGTTCAAAATATTGCAGTTGGCACAATTGTTGATGACATTGACGATATTTTTCCTGAGTATTCTGCTCAGCAACTGTGACAATTCGTCACTTTGGGACTTCAGGTTAGTACCTTATTTCAAGATCTTTATTTAGAACTAAGTCTTTCTAGGATTTAGCTTCGATGATTACAGGTCATCCTGTTTAATTCCCAAGATTAGTTCGTTAGATCACGTCTCGGTGGGTAGCTAACAAAGCTAGTTTATGCAATGCCAAATAGTCATGAAGTATTTCACATAAAATAAAGTCAATATTTTTAAGTTCCGTCCTCTTTAACAATTTAAAGTTTCCAAAGTCCCATTTTATATTTATTTGCCAATTAATTTAAAGAATGGTGTTTTAAATCTTTTGTCAAAATGTTTTGTTGTATTTATTTGAGGTCTTTTATTTTGTAATTAAAAGTCTTTTGGGCTTGGGCCTTTAGAGGTCAGCCCATTCTTTTCATTGAATCCACATATAAATACCCCCTTCCCTTTTGAAAATCCTTCACTTTCCAGATTCTCAGCCATTTCATCTCTTTCTCTCTCTCTAATTCCATCACTTTCCAACCGATTCCATTTTCAAGCAAAACTCAAGATTTCCGCTATTCTTGAGATTAGTTCGTAGTCAAGAAAAGGATGTTTAAAGCTATTTACTTCTCTTTTTGATGTCTGAAAATCTTTATCTTCCTCCCTACTCGACTTTTTGGTTATATACGGGATTTAAAGATGAGAGATTATTCATCAAAGACCCACCTGTGTCTTCGTTGGGGACGATAATCTGTGACCCAAGTTCTTTAAATCTCCAAGAAAGAAGGAAAAATTCCTTGCATGTGAGGTCCGATCACATTTTCGGATGATAGGTCTTGCATGCAACTCTAATC
>NW_020202312.1:13551-14933 GCF_001531365.2 Cynara cardunculus var. scolymus
GTCCATGCCGCAGATCTCTAAAAATGTCTTCTAATCCAAGCGAATACTCCGTCGACGAATCTGGATACGTAGTCGGTCGCTCCAGAAGGAACTTGAACCGCAACGAAGAGGTGGACCCGTATGACCAGGACACGGCTTCAAGTGATGCTGCTGACACACCACAAGTGTCCTACCTACCCCGGACGGAGCCAATACCTGACCTTCCGCCACAAACCTATCACGGTCCAAAAACCAGGGTCACACCCAGGAAG
This sequence comes from Cynara cardunculus var. scolymus, assembly GCF_001531365.2. NCBI lineage: Eukaryota > Viridiplantae > Streptophyta > Magnoliopsida > Asterales > Asteraceae > Cynara > Cynara cardunculus. The sequence continues at coordinate 13,803 of NW_020202312.1, forward strand.
AGAGTCCCACTDCCACAGAGGGTGACATTTGAGAATTCACAGAAGGTCGCAGGGGAGTCATCCCGACCCCATGAAGGRAGCAGAATGACTCAGATTGTGACTGGAGTACCTGCGTCTTACCCTCATGGGATGAATCCAACGGAAAGAGAGTGGGTAAGAAGGATTGCAGCGGACACACAAGTACACAAGACTCGACTGAGTTATCAACATCACATCCTCAACAACTTGTCCGATGTAATGGAAGCACATAATGAGAGCCTAATAAGGAATAGAGAGGTTACTACTGCAGCCCGACGTGAAATTAGGAGGTTGTATAAATGGCTGTTTGTTTGTAGCATGATGATGTTGGTATTAGGGATAGCTATAGGTTGGATGTTATTCTAGAAATAGAATTCAGAATAGGATACTCACTCTTGTTCCGATTGCTAGAAACCCTGTTTTGTACTCATCATCCAATTTCAATGCATGGCACCTTTTGAAGAATGCTTATTATGTCAATTTATTGTTAGAATGAGTTTACTCTATCATGGTTTTGATAATGACTATTTACCCTCCATACGAAGAACACTCTTGGGTACCATAGAAATATCTGGGGTGCTATTACCCTTGCTCTGCCATCAAACTTACGAATTCCATTTTKATTADGATCCAAAGAAATGCCGCCAAGAAGGGAGAACCCCGATATAGCGCAACTCGTATCTGACCAACTTATCGCTGCACTACCCAATATAGTCAGCCAAGTGGCTGCTGGACTGAATGCCAACCAGACTTCAAACTCTGAATCTAGACCTCCGCGAGAATGTACTTATAAGACTTTCAGAGCCTGTAACCCCAAAGAACTTAATGGAACCAAAGGAGCGGTGGAATTACTATCGTGGCTAGAGAGCATGGAGTCCGCTTTGCACATTAGCAAGTGCACCGAAGGAAATAAGGATGAGTATGCGGCATGCCTATTGCAAGGAAGGGCACTAACTTGGTGGAACACTATAGTTCAAACCAGAGGCCGAGAAGCGGCTAACCGACTTTCCTGGGAGGAGTTTTAGAAACTGCTAAAGGACGAATACTGTCCGAGGAGTGAACTCCAAAAATTGGAAATGGAGTTGTGGAACCTCGAAATGAAAGGAGACAATA
>NW_020202312.1:15175-16480 GCF_001531365.2 Cynara cardunculus var. scolymus
TGAATAATGAATTTGCATCGATTTTATTTGACTCTGGGGCGGACAGAATTTTTGTGTCACTAGACTTTAAGCAGAGAATTAACTTAAAACCCCAGAAATTGAGAGAAGCCTTCGTAATTGAGTTTGCCATTGGCCAGGAATTCAAGGCTAGAAATGTAATTTTGAATTGCACTCTGAACCTAGCTAGTAAGGATTTTAGTATAAACCTTATACCGATCGAACTAGGAGGTTTTGATGTAATTGTAGGAATGGATTGGCTATCCAAGAATCAAGCTGAGATTGTTTGTTCAGAAAAACTTATTCGAATTCCCCAAGAGGGAATGGAGCCAATTGTGGTCCAGGGAGATAAGCTAGACCGAATGTTTAAGCTAGTATCCTGCATGAAGATGCAGAAGTATTTGAGGAAGAATTACACTGCGTACCTGGCCCATGTGACTGACGGAAGGATCAAGGAGAATAAGGTTGAGGACGTATCGGTAGTTTGGTATTTTCCCGATGTTTTCCCTAAGGAATTACCAGGCCTGCCCCCACAGAGACAAGTCGAGTTCGGTATCGACTTAATTCTTGGAGCTGCCCCAGTAGCAAGGGCGCCATATCGTTTGGCACCCTCGGAAATGCAAGAGATGTCGACCCAACTCCAGGAGCTGCTAGACAAAGGATTTATTAGACCAAGTTACTCGCCCTGGGGAGCACCGGTACTATTTGTCAAAAAGAAGGAYGGGTCAATGCRAATGTGCATAGACTATAGAGAGCTCAATAAGCTAACCATCAAGAATAGATACCCCCTCCCTAGAATCGATGACCTATTCGATCAACTTCAAGAGGCAGCCTATTTTTCCAAGATTGATTTACGATCCGGGTATCACCAGGTGAGGGTTCGGGAAGAGGACATTCCCAAGACAGCCTTCAGGACCCGGTACGGCCATTATGAGTTCATGGTTATGCCATTCGGGCTAACCAATGCACCAACCGTCTTCATGGACTTAATGAATAGGATTTGTAGACCATATCTGGATAAATTCGTAATCCTCTTCATAAACAACATACTATTCAAGAAGCCGAGAGGGCCATGAGCGACATCTAAGGGTGATTTTGAAAGTACTCCGAAATGAGAAGCTGTATTCCAAATTTTCCAAGTGTGAATTCTGGTTACAGGAAGTTCTGTTTCTGGGCCATATAATTAACAAGAGAGGAATTCAGGTGGATCCTGCCAAAATTGAGGCTATTAGAAATTGGGAAGCCCCGAGAACCCCTACAGAGATCCGCCAGTTTCTTGGGTTAGCAGGCTATTACCGGCGATTCATC
>NW_020202312.1:21092-25295 GCF_001531365.2 Cynara cardunculus var. scolymus
GGAGAGCAAGACTTTGGAGAAGACATTGACAATATAGACGAATCGACTGGGATCTATTTTGACTTTGAAGCTGATATAGATGATGAAGATCCAGTCTTTCATGTTCAAGAAGAACGTCAGTCTGCTCCAGAATCTTCCACTGTAGTCTTATCTGATGTACCAGATGTTCCAGCTCAAAGAGAACATGTTGATCCAACTGAAATCTTCACCAGAGACTATGTGCCATTTCATATTAGAGCTAATTTTCCTGGATATGATCGAGCAAGGATCCGAGAGCCATATGTTGAAGATATCTACTTTGGAATCTTCATCCGTCATAGAAAAATTTTGTGCGGTGACAGAGTTCTAGGTATTCATAAGTAGACAAGAGAATATCATACTGAATACCGTCATCTTCTAAAAGCCAAGTGCCAACCAATCAGTGAAGTTCGTACAAAGCATCGGATTGTGATGATCAAACAAATAGATGCTCAGAAATTGTTGAGAATCTGGCATCCTGTTTTCACTGTAACAAGGCAGGATGGTCAGATTTGGAGATTTAGCGAAGTAGACTTCTCGAACTTATACTTGGATGACCTTGAATATATGTATTTTGAACTMAAAAACAYGACGATCAGAAAAGAAGGAGAATTGGTTGCTCTTGAAGCAATCAAGAGATTTATATGATGTCATGTTAAACTGGCAATGGTCATTGATGTACAGATGGGCCTTGAAGACAATCAGCGAATCATCAATCTTAAAAGACCAAATCAAGACCTAGAAGACATTGAAGGCTATCCAGTGTATATAGTTCTTGAAAGCTTAGAGTTCAGGGTCGTGTATTTTGCTCAACTACAAGTAAAGAAGTTCATGAGGTTTAGCGAGTTGAGTAAGTATTATGACGTTACGATCAAATTAGTGAGAAGGGCACTTGACTTGAAGAGGGTGATGAACGATAAAGCTGTTGAATCTGAACGGATGAGTTCCAAGTAAAGATACTTGCTGATCAATGTAATAAACTTGCTCGAGGAAAAGATCCAATATAGGAATGCTCTAAGAATATTGGAGAAGATACTTGGACTGCGGAAAACGAAATTCACAAGAGTCCAAACTTGAATCCAAAGGGGGAGAATGTTGGGTTCAAGTTAGAGCGTTAAAGTTGTATTCAAGTTTCTCCTTAGAATAGCTTTATTATGTAATAGTGTAGTTTTACTATTTCCTAGTATAAATAGTATCTTCCTTTGTAATTGTCATTACGAAGTCATTAGCAGAATTGTAATCAAGATTAGAGTTGTAAATTTCTCTCTCTCAATATAATCAATCTTTGATAATATTCTCTCTACTTTTATGTTCATCTTGATTCTTGAAGATCATATCATATTTGTATGATTTCTGGACTTCACACAAACCTTGTTCGATTTAAACCTTAAATCGCTTATTTCTTTTTGTCTGGTTTAATCTAAATCGATAATACCTTCCCCGATTCAAGACTAAACCGCTTAACACATGCCCGATTTAAACTTTAAATCACCCAACTCTTATCCGGTTTAGATATAATCCGGATAATATTCTGTAACAACCCTCTTATTTCATATACACATAATTCACATCATCATATTCATAAATACTGAAAACAGTATTATTGCAAAACATGGACTAACAAAAATGTATCTTTAATACATATACAAACAAACTATTATCAACGTTTAAACTTTTCCTTTGCCTTTATCTTGCAAATTACGCTGACCTGCAAAACAGGTTAGTCCAACAACTGAGCGTTAGACCAAAGAGGTCTAGTAAGTGTATACATCTCATACAAACATTATACATTCCAAACAATCAGTTTAGAATCAAACCTGTTCTGGAACATAAGCATATTTTATGTTTCTCGCGGTTACACCGCCTAAACAACCCTCTCGCGGTTACACCGCCATTACATATCTCTCGCGGTTACACCGTCATTACATCTCTCTAGCGGTTACACCGCCATTACATCTCTCTCGCGGTTACACCGCCTTTTCATCTCTCTCGCGGTTACACCGCCATTACATCTCTCTCTCTCTCTCGCGGTTACATCGCCATTTCATCTCTCTCGCGGTTACACCGCCATTTCATCTCTCTCGCGGTTACACCGCCATTACATCTCCTTCGCGGTTACACCGCCATTTCATCTCTCTCGTGCGGTTATACCGCCATTACATCTCTCTCGGGATTACACCGCCATTTCATCTCTCTCGCGGTTACACCGCCATTACATCTTAAAAACATTTCAAAAATATTTCTTCTTTTATCCGGACTTGAAGTCCGGTCAATCTTGTCTGGATAACAAGTCCGGTCAAAACACTTTGAAAATAATTTAACATCTTTGTCCGGATTACAAATCCGGACAATACTTCACTTTCATTGATAACCGNTCTCTCGTGGTTACACCGCCATTACATCTCTCTCTCTCGCGGTTACACCGCCATTTCATCTCTCTCGCGGTTACACCGCCATTTCATCTCTCTCGCAGTTACACCGCCATTACATCTCTCTCGTGGTTACACCGCCATTTCATCTCTCTCGCGCAGTTTTACCGCCATTACATCTCTCTCTCGCGGTTACACCGCCATTTCATCTCTCTCGCAGTTACACCGCCATTTCATCTCTCTCGCGTGGTCAATCTTGTTCGGATAACAAGTCCGGTCAAAACACTTTGAAAATAATTTAACATCTTTGTCCGAATTACAAATCCGGACAATACTTCACTTTCATTGATAACTGGTTTAAAGATATCCTGTCAATACACCATAGAACACTTGAGCGTTTTAGAAGTAAACCGGTCACCTCTTGGCCGGTTTAGATGAATGTCCAGTCACCTCTTGGCCGGTATAGATGAATATCCGGTCAAGGCACAAGCGGTTTAATTTGTCCGCATTACTATCCGGACAACTCTTGAATGATTCAAACAAGAACTTCTCATAAAATGTAACAAAATTCATGAAAACCAGTATTTCAAATGCTTATCAAACTGTATGTAAGCAATTCATTTCCAAAGCTCTTTATACACTCACCTTTTTGAAGTCAAATAACAAAGTTTTGAAATCCTCTTCCTGTGCAATCCTTCAAAACTCCTGAGAAACTTTCCAAATATGGTATATATATGTATGTGTTTTTTTTTTCTTTCATAAAACTTCTATATATACATATTATTAAAAGAGGAGAGGATGGCGGCTCAATAAGCCGACCTCCCTCTTTTAAAATATTATTCCATTAACACATATACATATTTTACATATTATATCATACATATATATATATATATATATACTAACCAGAATATTACAATATTCCCTCCTTAAAAGAATTCCATCCCGGAATTTTACTTAAGCAAAAAGGTAGAGATATTTCATCCGTATTTCTGATTCTGATTCCCAGGTGGCTTCTTGTCCTTTATGATAACGCCACTGAACTATTACTAACCCAACCTCTTTGTTTCATAACTTCTTTACCTTATAGTCAGTAATCTGCTCAGGGGTTTCTTCAAAACATAACTTTTCACCTACCTTAATCTCAGGTAATGGTACTGCTACATCTGGATTTATTAGACACTTCGTCAAATTTGACACATGAAACGTGTCATGAATTCCACTTAATTCCAAAGGAAGTTCTAACTTATAAGCCACTTCCCCAATTTTCCCAATAATAGGAAATGGTCCAACATATCTTGGACTTAACTTTCCTCTCTTTCCGAAACGTATTATTCCTTTCCAAGGTGATACTTTCAACATTACTTTATCACCTATTTGGAATTCAATCGGCTTCCGACGTTTATCTGCATAACTTCTTTGTCTATCTTGGGCTTCTTTCATTCGTTCTCGTATTACCCCAATTTTATCTGCAGTTTGCTATACTAACTCAGGCCCAGCTAACTGTCTTTCACCTATTTCATTCCAGCACAAAGGAGTTCGACATTTTCATCCATACAAAACCTCAAAAGGTGCTGCCTGAATACTCGAATGATAGCTATTGTTGTATGCAAATTCAACCAAAGCCAAATGATTATTCCACGATCCTCCAAAATCAATAACACAGGATCTCAACATATCTTCTAATGTTTGGATAGTACGTTCACTCGGTCCATCAGTTTGAGGATGATAAGCTGTACTTAGCTTAATTTGTGAACCCATTTCTCTTTGAAAACTCTTCCAAAACAAAGAAGTGAAACAACTATCTCTATCAGAA
>NW_020202312.1:28780-37232 GCF_001531365.2 Cynara cardunculus var. scolymus
CTCGATCTCCTTAAGCCAACACATAGCTTTAACAGGATCACGCTCACCAGAAAACTTAGGAGGTTTACAAGCAAGAAACATCTTGATATCTCCTCCCTTTTGCACTAAGGACGAAGTAAGGGGTACAGATGTACCAGTTACCGGTGTACTAGCTCCGGCTTCCTCCTGATCAGAATTTCTTACCATATTTGGATTAGTTTGGTTTGTACGCTTTAACAAATTTACCAAACTTTCCTGTAATTTTCCCAGCTCTGCTGCCAACATATCTTGAGTAATATATTCGGGGTCAGAAACATTATGTCCACCCCTTGCTCTTCCTCGACCTCGGCCAGACATTGAACTTTCTTGAGCCRAAAATTCCTGTTCCCCACGAGTTTCTTGTCTAGTACCTCGACCTCTTCCTCGTCCTCTACTACGACTTCGTGTTTCTATTATGTTTTCTGGATTCTCTTCTTGCGTAACATTCCTTCTTCCCCGACCACTTCCATAGCCAGCAGAGGTCCTTTCCGATTGATTGGGATTATCTGCCATTTCTCAGTACGTAATCTTTTCTGTCACATTTAAACACACATAATTATTCTCATAATCATAACACATTTATCCTCATATCCACTCATAACTCAGATTATATCAATCATATATAATCTACCTTTCTCATAATAGTTTCAGCTATAACATATTCTTATGTTCATAGACCCAGTGAAACCTATTATCATAACTTTCCACACATCTAGTTTAAGTCTAAGTATTTCGCAAATACCCAGATCCCTTAAACCAAGGCTCTGATACCAACTGTAACAACCCTCTTATTTCATATACACATAATTCACATCATCATATTTATAAATACTGAAAACAGTATTATTACAAAACATGGACTAACAAAAGTGTATCTTTAATACATATACGAACAAACTATTATCAACGTTTAAACTTTTCATTTGCCTTTATCTTGCAAATTACGCTGACCTGCAAAACAGGTTAGTCCAATAACTGAGCGTTAGACCAAAGAGGTCTAGTGAGTGTATACATCTCATACAAACATTATACATTCCAAACAATCAGTTTAGAATCAAACCTGTTCTGAAACATAAGCATATTTTATGTTTCTCGCGGTTACACTGCCTATACAACCCTCTCGCGGTTACACCACCATTACATCTCTCTCGTGGTTACACCGCCATTACATCTCTCTCGCGGTTACACCGCCTTTTCATCTCTCTCGTGGTTACACCGCCATTACATCTCTCTCGCGGTTACACCGCCTTTTCATCTCTCTCGTGGTTACACCGCCATTACATCTCTCTCTCTCGCGGTTACACCGCCATTTCATCTCTCTCGCGGTTACACCGCCATTTCATCTCTCTCGCAGTTACACCGCCATTACATCTCTCTCGTGGTTACACCGCCATTTCATCTCTCTCGCGCAGTTTTACCGCCATTACATCTCTCTCTCGCGGTTACACCGCCATTTCATCTCTCTCGCAGTTACACCGCCATTTCATCTCTCTCGCGTGGTCAATCTTGTTCGGATAACAAGTCCGGTCAAAACACTTTGAAAATAATTTAACATCTTTGTCCGAATTACAAATCCGGACAATACTTCACTTTCATTGATAACTGGTTTAAAGATATCCTGTCAATACACCATAGAACACTTGAGCGTTTTAGAAGTAAACCGGTCACCTCTTGGCCGGTTTAGATGAATGTCCAGTCACCTCTTGGCCGGTATAGATGAATATCCGGTCAAGGCACAAGCGGTTTAATTTGTCCGCATTACTATCCGGACAACTCTTGAATGATTCAAACAAGAACTTCTCATAAAATGTAACAAAATTCATGAAAACCAGTATTTCAAATGCTTATCAAACTGTATGTAAGCAATTCATATCCAAAGCTCTTTATACACTCACCTTTTTGAAGTCAAATAACAAAGTTTTTAAATCCTCTTCCTGTGCAATCCTTCAAAACTCCAGAGAAACTTTCCAAATATGGTATATGTATGTATGTGTTTTTTTTCTTTCATAAAACTTCTATATATACATATTATTAAAAGAGGAGAGGATGGCGGCTCAATAAGCCGACCTCCCTCTTTTAAAATATTATTCCATTAACACATATACATATTTTACATATTATATCATACATATATATATATATACAAACCTGAAATAATAACCAGAATATTACATATTCAAATAGTTTAAACTTCCAAATAGATAGGAAGTGATATAAACAGTTCATACATTTTTAAAGAATATGAAACATTTAAAATCACTCACCTTATGCAATTTCCTTTTGAGACTCACATGTATCCTTCTTCAAAAATAAGCAATCCGATCAACTTCCCTCTCTCTTTAAATCGCTCAAACAGATAACAAAAGTGGCAAGAGAGAGAATGGAGGCTAAGCCCTCCTTTTATACTTTCCATTTCAGGGAAGTCAGCTATAATAGCCTTTCACTTCTTTTCTATTTGCATGCATACTTACACACATAATATGCATGTATACATATTCACATACATACCATATTATACATGCATTTCACTTTCACTCACCACATACACATATATATATTTAAATGCATACATACATATAAATATATTTCACATTATGCATATTATTCACATATCCACATGATCAAATGTACAAATTTATCATGCTGTCATGTAAACAAAAAATAATAATCACATATTATTTACCTCTGGTGATAACCAAGATCCAGTTATCACATTATTCACCCCTCAAAAGAATTCTGTCCCGAAATTCCTTTAATAAAAAAGCCAAGGGTATTATGATCTCATTTTCGACTCTAATTCCCAAGTCGCTTCTCGTCCTTTGTGAAACTTCCACTGAACTTTAACCAGACTGATCTCTTTGTTTCTCAACACCCTGATCTTTCGGTCAATTACAGCTTCCGGTGTTTCCACAAAATTCAGTTTATCAACCAGTTTAACCTCCAGTAATGGTACAGCGAGAATCGAATCAGCTAAACATTTTCGCAGATTCGATACGTGGAAAGTATTGTGAATCAGACTTAGTTCTTCTGGTAGCTCTAATTGATATGCCACTGGCCCATATCGCCTACGTATTCTGAATGGCCCAACATACCTCGGATTAAGCTTACCGTTCTTTCCAAATCTGATAATACCGTTCCACGGCGAAACTTTCAACATCACAAAATCACCTATACAAAAATCAATCGGCTTTCGACGATTATTAGCATAACTTTTCTTGCGATCTTGTGCTGTTTTTATTCTTTCACGGATTTGTTCAATCTTTTCAGAAGTCTCTTGGACAATTTTAGGACCCGTCAACTACCTTTCTCCAACCTCGTTCCAACATAACTGTAATGCCCTCATTTTTTTGAGAATGTTACGTAATCTGAAACAAATTCCTAAATAAATACTCCAAAAGACGGCTAAAATAAAACCCTTTAAACCGTTTACAGTGGAAGTCTTTGAATCAACAAAAAATTAACTTAAGTTCTAACCCACCTCATACCAGGTTAAGTTACAAAAGATCGACACAACACTGATAGACAAAAGACTAAAAAAATATGATAATTAGCAACTCTCTAAGCATATCCTTTGCCCTTATCCAACCTCGAACTACATGGCCCTGAGATGCATACTATAGTCAGCTTATAAAACTCAGTGAGTTCATGGTTTGCGTGAATAAAATCATATCTTGACATATATATGGCATATATGCATGCTTTATAATAAAAGTCACAGCTTTAAAAAAAGATATGTATTTAAAACACTGAAAATAAGAGATCTCATATAATGTTTAGTCGGGTACGGGTCATTTAGTCACAAACACGCCCTGGGTTGATATGACAATCTTAATTGATCACCCATTTATCCGGGTCGTGTTTTATACAGGTCGTGACTTACTGGTCAAATGCCCACCCTTGAATCATAAAACTTTAATATGAAATAGCATGCTAGAGTTACTCAAAAACTGATTAAACACATAGCATGCAACCATTCACAAAATAGCATACATGTAAAATATATCATAACATGTATGTAATTAAAATATCATGCATATGTACACATCATCAACAATTCATATCATGCAAAAATAACTTGTACTTAGGTATGCATCCCAGTGAAATCTCATGAAGACTCAGCTGATGATGAAGGTTGCTTAACTAATGTCGCTGACTGGTAACCTACAATTTATAATAGCGAATAGCATATAAATGATTAATTTMTCCCAAAGGCTAACATGAAAGTCAACTTACGGTCCACTACGTTGACTAGGGTCAACCCTGGTCAACTATGCTTAAGAACGCTCCTCACACCAATTAAATTTATAAGAACCGTGAGTTCCGACACCTTTAGGAACCATGAGTTCCGATATAAGGTGTATCGTCTAACTATATATCTTAAAACGACATCATAAACGTGATTATTAAGTTATCTATTATATGATAGACATGTTAATAATTACATATTTTGAGTTAAAAACGTCATAATAAATTTACAACTCGATTAACACTTCGTATAGTCAATTATTCATTTTATAACACCATAAAATCATCTTTTATAAAGTAAATGTCAGGGTGATATGTATATATATATATATATATATATAAACACAAGAGCTACGTTTTAATCTCATAAAAAAAATCATCGAATTATTTAAATGATTTATTCTAATTATCCCCAAATAATTACATAGTTAAAGTAGTAAATTTCAACCTTGAGGTATTTTTATAAAGTAAAATGGTCACGTATTGCTCAATATATGCATTCTTTAATTTTAGAGGCATTTTGGTAATTTTATAAAAATAATAATATAAAAATGAAGTTCATAGACCAATCCCCAAGACATAGGGTCATTTCGGTAATTTATGAAGCAAATACGTAAAGTATCACTAAAATACCGATTTCTACATTGTAGGGTCATTTTGGTAACTAAACGGGATAAATAATCGAAATGGTGTCAAAGTTTGCATTTTAAACAAACTTAATGAAAGTCTCATAAAATTATTATGCAAAAAATTATTTTTGAAATTCAAGGGCTAAATGCTAATTTTTGAAACTTAAATATATAATGTATATTAACAACAACAATGAATAATAAGAACAGAATGCATAGATAGCTTGCTGGTTAACTCTTCAAGGCTCCTTGATTGAGGTTGCGGGTTCGAGTCCTGCCCTCAGTATTGCCCTTATTCCATTTTTTTCAAAATGCTAATACGTGTGTGTGTGTTTTATAATTCAAAAAAGAAAAATGAAAAGAATATTAATGAAGATAAATTATTTATTCCTCGAAATTTTTTGGGTTTTACAATAACGGCGTTCGGCATTTACGTCCATACAATACTTCATATGGTGTCGCTTGTATGCTGGAATGATAACTGTTATTATATGCAAACTCTATCAACGACAAATGATCTTCCCACGATCTCCCGAAGTCAATAATAGAAGTTCTTAACATGTCTTCAAGAGTCTGGATAGTTCTTTCACTCTGTCCGTCAGTTTGTGGATGATAAGTTGTGCTTAATCGAATTTCAGACCCCAAAGCTTTTTGTAAAATTTCCCATAACTTTGAAGTAAACCGACTGTCTTTTTCAGAGATTATAGATAATGGAACACCGTGTCTGGTCACTATTTCTTTGATATAAATCTGTGCCGGCTTTTCTAAATAGTAATTTTCTCTTATTGGTAAAAAAGGCATGGATTTAGACAGACGATCAACAATTACCTAAATCGCGTCATACCCCTTTGGAGTTCGAGGCAACTTCATGACGAAATCCATTGTAATGTGATCCCATTTCCATACAGGTATCTCCAAAGATTGAATACTTCCATATGACTTTTGATGCTCAATCTTAACCTGTAGATACGTTAGACACTGTTCCACATATTTGGCTTTGTCTCTTTTCAATCCGGGCCACCAATAAAAAGATTTCAAATCTCTGTACATCTTATTGGTACCTGGATGAATAGAGTATCGGGATTTACGACTTTCATTTAGTATAATATTTCGGATATTTCCAAAACATGGTACCCAGATTCGCCCTTGAAAGCACATTATTCCTTCGTCGTTCGGTTCTAGGGTTGAAATCATCTTACCCAACCTTTCTGTTTTAACAAATTCTTCTTTCATAGTTTCTTGTTGACATCTCTGAATTTCTTTACGAATGTCAGGGACCAAATTCATTTTCATTGCCACAGCTTTAATGGTTCCACTCTTTTCTTTCCTGCTTAGAGCGTCAACTACCACGTTAGCTTTTCCCGGGTGGTAGAGGATTTCACAATCATAATCATTTACAAATTCAATCCACCGACGTTGTCGCATATTTAATTCTTTCTGGTTGAACAAATGTTGCAAACTTTTGTGATCAGTATAAATCTTACACTTTGTTCCCAGAAGATAATGCCTCCAGATTTTCAGTGCAAACACCACTGCAGCTAATTCCATATCATGGGTTGGATACTGCGTCTCATGATCTTTTAATTGCCTTGACGCATAAGAAATCACCTTTCCTCTTTGCATCAAAACACATCCCAATCCCAACTTTGAAGCATCACTGTATACCACAAAGTCTTCGGATCCATCTAGTAAGGTTAACACAGGTGCTCTGCGAAGATGATCTTTTAATAATTGAAAAGCCTCTTGTTGTTCTCTTTCCCATTGAAATTTAATGTTCTTCCGAGTTAATTTGGTCAATGGCACGGCTATCTTAGAAAAGTCATGAATAAACTTACGGTAATAGCCTGCCAATCCCAAAAAGTTTCGGACTTCAGAAGGAGTTTTCAGAGCTTCCCATTTTGCAACTGCTTCTATTTTAACTGGATCCACCTTTACTCCTGCTTCGAATATGACATGACCCATAAATTGAACGTCCCTTAACCAGAACTCACATTTGGATAACTATGCATACAACTTTTCTTTCCTTAAGAATTCCTATATTAGACGAAGATGTTCTGCATGTTCTTCTTTGGTCTTAGAATATATAAGAATATCATCGATAAATACAATAACGAATTTATCAAGATATTCCTTACATACCCTATTCATCAAATCCATAAAGGTTGCGGGCGCATTAGTTAAGCCAAAGGGCATAACTAAGAATTCGTGGTGCCCGTACCTAGTTCTGAAAGCTGTTGTAGCAACGTCTTCTTTCCTGACTTTGAGCTGATGGTACCCCGACCTTAAATCAATCTTGGAGAAATAATTTTCTCCCACCAGCTGATCAAACAAATCATCAATCCTTGGTAATGGATATTTGTTCTTAATTGTCAATTTGTTCAGTTCACGATAGTCTATACACATTGGCATAGATCCAACTTTTTTCTTGACAAATAAGACCGGAGCACCCCAAGGTGAAGTGCTAGGTCTAATGAATCCTTTATCAGCTAGATTTTTCAACTGTGCGACTAACTCTTTCTGAGCTAACCGATAAGGTGCCTTTGCTACTAGTGCAGCCCCTGGTATGAGATCAATTCGAAATTCAATTACTCGATCTAGCGATAATCCAGACAAGTCCTCTGGAAAGACTTCCAGATATTCATTAACAATCGGAACCGATTCTTATTTTCCTTTCTCTTTCTTCATATCAATTATGTAAGCTAAACATCCCTGACACTTCTTCCGAATATTTTTCTGAGCTTTCATTACAGTCAAAATACTAGTATGGTGATTCTGACGATCACCATAAATAACAAAGGTTCCTTGATTTGGCAGAGTAATTCTGATCATTTTCTGATTGCAAACAATACTAGCCTGATACCTTGCCAACCAGTCCATACCCACTACTACATCATTTTCTTTCATCGGCATAAGGCATAACCGAATTGGTAGTTCACAGCCCTCAATAACAATAATACAGTTATTGAATAGACTAGTAACAGTTTTCTGACTATTAGCAGTATCGAATATTATTTCATCATCAAGTAACACAGAATTCAAACATGCAGTTTGAGCAAATAATGGGGATACAAACGAAAAGTTTGCACCAGAGTCAAATAACAACCATGTATTGAATTTGTGTAAGATCATTTGGTATCAGAGCCATTTGAAGCTCTAATCTGGTGATCTTGAAGAACCCTTTATCAAGGTAATAATTTATTTCGCTTATTTATTTACTCTTTTAGACGTTAGTCGCGTTTAGACCTAACGGTAAGTCCCGGAGTGAGGCTCGAATAGGTGTCTTGTARAAGTCGTTGACTGTTGATGAGAGTTTAATCAATGAGTGAGATAATTAGRTCCTTGAGAAGAAATTCTTCTCTATCATCTTCTTCCTCTTCTGTTTCTAAAAGAAACAAAGAAGTTATTATACATGAAGACTTAGATTATCATCTAAGTAATTGGAAATTACCAAAATCTAAATCTAATGAGATTTATAAATCAAATTTCTCTTTTAAATCTGATTATATCATCAAAACTGTTGAAGAATCCTTACCAATTCTTCAAGGAAATAATTCTTTCCA
>NW_020202313.1:0-2140 GCF_001531365.2 Cynara cardunculus var. scolymus
ACATGAGGATAAATGTGTTATTATATTGTGATTATGAGAATAATCATGTGTATTTAAATGTGACAGAAAAAGTCATATACTGAGAAATGGCAGATAATCCCAATCAATCGGAAAGGGCCTCTACTGGTTATGGAAGAGGTCAAGGAAGAAGAAGTGTAATACAAGGAGAGGAACCGAAAAATGTGATGATGATAGAAACACGAAGTTGTAGTAGGGGTCGAGGAGAGGTATTAGACAAGAACATGAATTATCAGCTCAAGAAAGTTCAATGTCTGGTCATGGAAGAGGAAGGGCAAGGGGTGGACACAATGTTCCTGATCCCGGGTTTATTACCCAAGAAATGTTGGCAGCARAATTGGGAAARTTCCAAGAAAGTTTGGTGAGTTTGTTGGGGTGTACAACCCAAAATAATACAGAAGGGGTAAGAAATCCTGATTATCAGGAGGAAGCCGGAGCTAGTACACCGATAACTAATACATCTGTACCCCTTACTTCATCCTCAATACGAAAAGGAGAAGATATCAAAATATTTCTTGCTTGTAAACATCCTAAGTTTTCTGGTGAGTGTGATCCTGTTAAAGCTATGTGTTGGCTTAAGGAGATAGAGTTGAGTCTGCAAATCAGTAAAAGTGCAAAAGAGGATAAAGTTATGTTTGATGTGTCACGTCTGAGATCAAGTGCTTTATACTGGTGGGAAGTCCTGTCCAGTTCGGATCCGAACATTTTGAAAACCATGATTTGGGAAGAATTCGTGGTTAAGTTTAAAATGCAGTATTGTCCTGAAGCTGCAGTAAGAATGTTGGAAGATGATTTCCTTTGTCTTGAGCAAGAAAACATGTCAGTACGCCAGTATACAGAAGTTTTCATGGAACAATCTAGGTTTGCTGAAGCCTATATAATATCTGAAAACAGCAGGGTGAGAAAGTATATCTRGGGATTGGAGTCGAATCTTCGGAAATATGTAATATCCAGGAATCCGACAACATTTCAAGCGGCAGTTGATGCAGCTGAAATTCTAGAACAAGACATTAATCGACAACCACAAGAAAAGGTTGGGGAGAAAAGAAAGGGGAAAGTTACAGTGACTGATTTTCGTAGACCGAGGTTTATGGAAAATTTGAATGGACCAGTTTCAAGGTTTGCTGATAGGGCATGTACCCGATGTCATAAGATACATCAAGGAAATTGCAATACAGAATCTCGAGTATGCTTTAAATGTCAGGAACCAGGACATATAGCTCGAGACTGTCGGATGACGCGAAGGTGTTTTACTTGTAATTCATCTCAACATGTAAATGCTTATTGTCCGCAAGTAAAGAGTCGAGGGTTTGGTTTTGCTGGAGGACGGGGATCTGGATATTTTGGGGGTCGAGGAACTGGGTATGTGCCAACAGGTCGTGGGCAAAGGGATAATCGTGTTAGTCCAAGTGGACGGGGAAGGATAAGACAAGCAGAGTCTAATGCAAAAGGGAAAGCCTTTCAGATGACGAGAGGCGAGGCGGAAGAGCACCCTAAAGTGGTAACAGGTACATTCCTCGTTAATTCAGTATGTGCCAAAGTTTTATTTGATTCGGGTGCAAATCGTTCTTTTGTGTCGTCGTCGTTTATTAACTGTGCACATTTAGAATCTGAAGTATTAAGTGAAGATCTAATTGTGGAAACAACAAATGATAGTGAAGTTTTGGTTAAGGAAAGAGTTGATGAATGTTTTATAAATATAGAAGGGTGTGAGGTGCCTATACAGTTATTTCTTTTGCCTTTAAGGGAATTTGATATAATTATAGGCATGGATTGGTTAGCTGAAAACCATGCTAACATAGTCTGTAATGAAAAGATGATTCATATAGACTTACCCAAAAAAGGAAGAGTTGTGATTTATGGAGATCGACTGGATCGTTACTTTAGCCTAATTTCAGTTCTAAAGGCTAGGAAGTATGTACAGAAGGGATGTGTTAGTTTTCTTGCATATGCTATAGATATGAAGAAAGAGAAAGGAAAGATGGAGGATATCCCAATCGTAAGGGAATTTCCTGAAGTATTTCCAGAAGATTTGATAAATCTACCTCCAAACCGAATGATAGAATTTCAGATTGAATTAATTCCTGGAGCAACACCTGTTGCGCGTGCACCATATAGATTA
>NW_020202313.1:3240-5216 GCF_001531365.2 Cynara cardunculus var. scolymus
ATTTTGGAAATTCCAGAACAGAATTTGGGTACCATGCTATGGTGATCTCAGAAAACGTATTTTGAGTGAGGCTCATAAGTCACGTTTTGCAATTCATCCAGGTACAAATAAAATGTATCGGAATTTGAAGCAACACTATTGGTGGCCAGGTATGAAGAAAGATATTGCTAAATATGTTGAACAATGCCTGACATGTCTTCAGGTAAAGATTGAACATCAACGTCCGTATGGTAAATTACAATCCTTAGAAATTCCATATCACTATGGATTTCATAACCAAATTGCCGAGAACATCGAAAGGTTATGATGCTATATGAGTGATAGTAGATCGGTTATCCAAATCTGCACACTTCCTACCTATGAAAGAATCTTATCCAATGGAAAAATTAGCAAAACTATACATTGATGAGGTAGTGACACGACATGGTGTTCCTCTGTCAATTGTTTCTGATAGGGATAGTCGGTTCACATTCATGTTTTGGAAGAGTTTCCAAAGAGAAATGGGTTCGCAAATTAAGCTAAGTACAGATTATCACCCTCTGACTGATCGATAAAGTGAACGAACTATTCAAACTTTAGAAGATATGTTGAGAGCATGTGTCATTGATTTTGGAGGATCATGGGATAGTCATTTGGCTTTGGTGGAATTTGCATACAACAATAGCTACTATTCAAGTATTTAAGCAGCACCTTTCGAGGTACTGTACGGACGTAAATGTCGAACTCCTTTGTGTTGGAATGAAATAGGTGAAAAACAGTTAGCTGGGCCTGAATTAGTTTAGCAAACTGCAGATAAAATTGGAGTAATACGAGAACGGATGAAAGCGGCACAAGATAGACAAAGAAGTTATGCAGATAAACGTCAAAAACCGATTAAATTTCAAGAAGGTGATAGAGTGATGTTAAAGGTATCACCTTGAAAAGGAATGGTACGTTTTGGAAAAAGAGGAAAATTAAGTCCAAGATATATTGGACCGTTCACTATTATTGGAAGGGTTGGGGAAGTGGCCTACAAATTAGAACTTCCTTTGGAATTAAGTGGACTTCATGACATGTTTCATGTGTCAAATTTGAGGAAGTGTCTAATAAGTCCAGATGTGGCAATACCATTACCTGAGATTAAGGTAGATAAGAGATTACACTTTGAAGAAACTCTTGAACAGATCACTGACTATAAAGTAAAGAAATTACTAAATAAAGAGATTGGATTAGTAAAGGTTCAATGGCGTTATCATAAAGGACCAGATGCTACTTGGGAATCAGAATCCGAGATGCGGATGAAATATCCTTACCTTTTTGCTTAAATGGAAATTTCGGGACGGAATTCTTTTAAAGAGGGAAGATTGTAATATTCGAGTTATAAGTTTCAAATTAAGATATTATATATATATATATATATATATAATTGTGTGAATAAGGGGGTGTTAGCCGACTTTTGGAGTCGGTCATACACTTGCTATTTATAGCGAGTGTATGTGAAAAGGGAAGAATAATTTTTTGGCTTTTGGAAGTTATTTGCTGAATACATCTGGAGAGCAAAATCAATTGAGAGTAAAGACTGAAGGAGGATTTTGCAAATTTGAAGTCAAAATTCATAATAAAATGTGAGTGTATTAAAGCTTTGGATATAAATTGTTTACATACGATTTAGTAGCATTTGGAACTGGTTATTATGAATTCTGTTTCATTTTATGTGGATTCTTGTTTAAACCGTTCAAGTGGTGTCCGGATTAATATTCGGACAATCTCATCCGGATAGAAAACCGCTCAAAAGGTGACCGGTTTATTTTAAACCACTCAAGTGTTGTCCGGAGTCCTCCATAAACCGGTCAAGAGGTGACCGGATCTCATCTAAACCGTTCAAGAGTTTGGCGGTGTGCTGACCGGATTGTTTTAAACCGGTCAAAGGTTGGGTAATGTATTGTCCGGACTCTTATCCGGATAGAAATTGAAATATTTCTAAGTGTTAAATTGGT
>NW_020202313.1:6296-16550 GCF_001531365.2 Cynara cardunculus var. scolymus
TTGTTTTCTTCCTTAGTTCTGATGATATCGTTTCTACGACATTGATTTATCAATGTGTTGAAGCGATTGTAAGTCTTTTGTATTGGTTCATCAGGGAGGGCCTTGAAATTAGTGTATTCGTTGAGACATTGTGCTATAYGATTTTTCTTTGTTTTTGCTCCTCCTTCCAGTTGGCTTGCTAGTTCATCCCATAGTTCCTTGGCTGTGGAACATGTATCGAGGGACTGGAATATTTCGTTGGGTAGGGCCATGATTATCAACCTTTTGTCCTTTTTGTTAGTTTCAACTCTTTCCTTGTCATCTTCGTCCCAATTCCTTTCATCTTTGGGCATGTAGTAGGCTGGAATTTCAGCTGTGGTGTTTGTTCCTTGAACTCTTGGGACTAGAGTTTGTGGAATGTAGGGACCCTCCTGTATAGATCGCAGGAGATTCCTGTCCATTCCTTCCAGAAAATTTACCATTCTAATCTTCTATTGTGGATATTCCTCTCGTTGAAGAGTTGGAGGCTTTGTGAGAGAGCCAACATTATAAGCAGAATTCCAGTTGGCCATAGAGAATGTTGAAGAAGAAGATGTAATTTTTTACGGGAAAGAAGATCAAAAATTGAGAGATTTTTGAATGATCGTTTTGATTGGGAAATCAATCAATAGGCTCTCATACCAATTATCGATCCCAGATCTCTCAATAACACTAATAATCTAGTTATGAATAACCAAATTATAGTGATTTTATGAAGGAAGTTACGAAGACTCGGGAAGAAAAATAAGAATATTTATGAGCAGTCTTGAGCTTCAAAAGTTTCACTTTATAAACTGAGAAACGTAAAAGCGATTCATAAAAGCGACTTTTTTTACAATAGGTCTAATCACCTATTTGTACTAATCGGCTAATAAGAAGATAACTATATAATGCTACTTTCTAGCAAATCTTCTATTAACAGATGAGGTTTACCTTTTATATGGATAAGCGTTAATATTGAGATAAACTCGAATTCCAGCTATTGACTTGTCATCTCCAGCTGTCATTCATAATACGATGATTTCATCCTTATCTTCAAATCTTCATTGCATGCTTGGATGAATTGCTGGAAATTCTTCTAAGTGTTGATGACAAGAGGATCGATGAGAATGCTCTTTCCATCGCATCCTTAGACTGTCCATCGGTCCTCTGGTTGAACTCCAGACTTAGTCGTTTCTGCCTTGATGTCTTCATTGGTCTTCTAGTTCTTCATCACTTATTGTTTTTCATTACTTTTTACATTATAAATTGTGAGGTTTAACAGCTTACAGGCCAAAAACATTTTAATATCTCCCTCCTTGTTGTGAGTAACTGGTACAGAGGAAAAACTTCTATTCTTTATGTTTCTACCCTGGCTGGAACTCCCATGATAGAAGTTAGAGTTTCTCGCAATTTCCCTATTTCTTCTGCCAACATATCCCTAGTTACATATTCAGGGTGTGGCACCGATCTCTCCTGAATATTCCCAGAATGGGATTCTTCATGTTCATAATGAACTTCGGTCCGACCCCTTCCCTGAGACTGACTTCTTCCTCTGCCTCGTCCCCTTGCTCTTCCCCAACCTTTATTTCCAGACGTGCTAGTTAGAAGATTAACAGGCGATTCTTCCCTTTCCTCAGATTATGGATGAGCCATTCTTTCAGATATTCGGGTTCGGCTAGACATTTGCAGATTTTAGTGTTAAATTCATAATTACATTGGCCAGATGTAATTAAAATTTACCTTACACACTGTTCTTTCAACCCATCATATTTATATCCAACGGAGCTAACTATGTCCGGGACCCTTAACATGCAATAAAATAGTTTGAGTCTAGGTATCATGCTGTTAAATACCTAAATCCCTTAAACTCAAGCTCTGATACCACTTTCTGTAACACCCCATACCACACATTGCATGTAACACATATTTCATACAGAAGAAATACATGTTGGTATACCATTCAGGTCCCTTGGTACAAGAATCTATCATTACAGAATACAAGGTCCAAAAATTCAAATACATTTCTTGTACTAATCAACGTTCATCAATCAAAACTGTACATCAAAGAGAGTTCTTCATACAGAAATGCATATAGGAAAATATCACATTTTCCCCTTTCCCTTACCGTCCGTACCTCCTGCAATACATAGTTAAAATCACAAAATGAGGGTTAGACCGAAAGGTCTACTGAGTTACCCTATTTATGTTATTGCAGTGTTGAAATCACCAAAATCTTTATGAAAAACAACTTTTCATATATATAACAAATATATGAACAAATAGGAACATAATACCAGTACCTTTCCACTTTTCAATGCCAAGTATTCCGATTATTCAAATAACATACATTTGAACCAACCAGGTTTCATATAATGCCACTTTTAAACCTTTTCTAATCAAACAAGGTTTATTTAATGTTTCAGGTCAAACCTGTTATTTTCTCCTCAATAACATCCAGACTATGATTTGCAATAAGAACATTGATCCTAAATCTTTAAATCACAAAGAAATAAAGATTCTAGACCATGGTAGTCTTAAGGGATATAATAGAAAGAGTTATATCATACAACACACATACAAATGCCACTCTTATATCAAATGTACACCTCTCCTTGAGATGCCACCCTTATCCCATGGTACACCTCTCCTTGATATGTCATCTTTATCCCATGGTACACCTCTCCTTGATATGCCACCCTTATTTTTTCATCAAAACATTTTACAAAAACAATTCCAAATAGACCGCAGTCAATGGACTTATTATCAATCCAAAATCATTTATATCAAATTTTCCATTTTATGATAAAATAACAGTTTTCATCAATCAAGCACAAGGCATAGTACAAATCCGGTCAACTTGGCTTGGTCGGACTTCATCTCCGGTCAAGTCTTGACCGATTTACCAAATCCGGACAATATACCTCCCAAGGCCTGTCCGATTTAATACTTGGAACCATTTCCAATACTTTTGTCCGGATAACAAGTCCGGACAATACATCGCCTAAGACTTGTTCGATTTAAAACAATCTGATCACCACATGGTCGTATTCATACTTCTCCGTTCAAAATGTTTACTATACTTAACTTTCATAAATCGCTCAACGCTTGACTGGTTTAAAACTAAACCGTTTAACACTTGACCGGTTTAGGGCTTAATCGCCCAACCCTTGTCCGATTTAAGAATAATCCGGACAAGCTTTGTCCGATTTAGACTTAATCCGATTACCCTTTATCCGAATAAAACCCTTAAGCATATAACTAATTTATTTCCAATAATAAACAACATTCAAATAAAACCAGTAACAAATTTTATGCAAAAAGGTTTAGAAATCACACACCTTATCAAGCCTTTCGAAAACAACCTTCTTGTAATGCAAAAGTAAGAAAATCCGGGCAAGCTTTCCCTTCTAAATCGCTCAATTTATCAGAATAACCAAGAAGATAAAATAGGGGTCAAACCCTCCTTTTATACCTTTCCTTAACAGGAAAGTCGGCCACATGCACACACCCACACTCCATGCATTCTCATAACATGCATGTGTGTATATCTATATATATATGTACTTCAACATATACACATAATCTCATACATGCATTCACATTATGCACATAATTTTCAACACACTAGCATGCTCAAATAAAACAAATTTATCATGCTATCACGTAATCATTTAATCAGATAATCACGTATTTATTACCTTGGGTGATAACCAAGATCCAGTTATCACAATACTTGGTCGTTTAAGACTAAATCGCATGACTCATATCTGATTTAAAACAATCCGGACAATACATGAACGATTTAAGATAATCCGGACAATACATGAACGATTTAAGACAATCCGGGCAATACATGATCGATTTATAACTAATCTGCACGACCCTTAAGCGATTTAAGGCTAAACCGCACAATGCTTGGTCATATTCATACTTCTCCGTTCAAAACCTTTGTCCGGTTTACATAGTTCAAAATTCTCACTAACACCCTAAATCGCACAACACTTAAGCAATTTTTAAATAAATCAGACACCTCCTATCCGGTTTAAGAGTAATCCAGACAAGCTTTGTCCGGTTTAGACTTAATCCGGTCACCCCTTGTCCGAATAAGGACCCTTAATTAAAATATTGATTTATTTCCAATAATAAACAACATTCAAGTAAAACCAGTAACAAATTTTTTGCAAAAAGGTAGAAATCACTCACCTTTGAAATTTAGCAATTGCAAACCCACTTTGATTCCAAATATGTAAGAAATCCGGACAGGCTTTCTCCCAAATCTCACAAGATTTTTTAAAAGAAACAGAAACTTGCTTTTCCCCACAAAACTTCTACTTATACTTTCTAAATATGGAAAGTCGGTCAATCCAACCTCAGACCATGTGCATGCATGTACATAATAGTTATCTATTCATGTATCTTAAACCCATACACACACACACTTACATGCAGCATATATATAAAAGCATGCATACATATGTATATAAGACATAATCTATGCAAGAAATATATGTACTTACGCATTTTAACCCATGTAAGCATGTATCCACATAAACCATTACTTCACATAATAAATACTTTGGGTAATAATCAGGACCCGGTTATCACACTTTGGTATGCCACCCTTATCCCATTGTACACCTCTCCTTGATATGTCACCCTTATTTCCTCATCAAATCCTTTTACCAAAATATTTCCAATTAGAACAGACCGTAGTCATAAATGTCCTAATGGAATATTCTCAGTTTAAAATCATCTTTATCAAAATCCTCCTTCTTTATCATCATAAAACAATATTATAATAATGATTTAACTGAACTAACACATTAATCAAAGTACAAAATCGATGAACTTTAACCATTTTGGTCAACATAGACTTGGCCGAACTTCATCTCCGGTCAAGTCTTGGTTGACATACTAATCCGAACAACACTAGATTCCTTGTCTGATTTACAAATCCGGACAACTCAAATCCATCTGTCCGATTTACAAGTCCGGACAGACTTAATATTACCCCGATCAAGCCTTGTCCGATTTACATCTAAACCAGACATTACATCATTCGGACTATAAACAAATCGGGCAGCCTTGATCGTATTCCTACTTTTCCATTCAAAAACCCTTATCCGATTATATATATTTAAAAATCTCACCCTCTTTAGTCCGTTCAACACTATAATTAGTTTTAAGATTAAATCGGGCAACACGTGTCCTACTTAAAATAATTCAGACATCACTTGTCCGATTTAAAGCCAAATCCGGGTAAACTTTCATAACTCAAATCAATATACAATTCAAAGTACTTTTCAAAAGACATTTAACCACTCACCTTTTGAAATCCTTTTTGAAATCAGATGAACCCAACTTGTTTTCCTTAGCCAAAATAAGCAATCCGGACAAACTTCCTCTAAATTCACTCTCATTGTTTTGAAATGGCAAGAGTTTTGAGAGAAGGCTTAACTCTCAGATATATATCCCTTTCCTCTTTTGGAAAGGCGTCTATTCAGCCTCCACATGCATGAATACATCTCATGCATACATTCAACTTTATGCATACAATTATACATATAATAATCATGCATGCATATAGTAATCATGCAAACTCACATACCATGCATGTTAAACTATGCATGATCCAGCTTTATGTACATAACATATTTTTGTCATGTATTCTCACATTATGCATACATATTTATGCGTAGAATTCTCATATTCACATGATCAAATATATCAATTTATCAAGGTGATAACCAAGACCAGGTTATCTCATTTTAAATCCCCAAATGTATCTCTCCATTTTTCTTTGATTCAGAAGAGATGTAATGTTCTGCGAACCACGAATATTCAATAAAGTTCTCTATGTATTCTCGGACAGATCTGGTGTCTTGTTCTAATTTCAAAAAGTCTTCCTCCATCTATCTAATAGTAGCCTTAGGACAAAATTGTTCTTTGAAGCGATTAACAAATTTTGTCCACGACAAGGTTTGCAAGATATTTATTCTGGCTAGTGATTCTACTTACCACCAGAACAATGCATTTGACTTTTACACAGAGACTGCAAATCTGACTTTGTTTGACTCTGCACATCTGATGGTATTGAATACAGATTCTATTTCCTTGATCCAATACATTGCTTTGACTGTATCTCTTTCCTCTAAAAAGGTTGGTGGTTTACAAGTCAAGAACATCTTGATATCTCCTTCTCTATTATTGATAATTGGAACTGATGGATTAACTTCAAATTTGCCTATTTCAATTCTGGCACGCATCCCCATAATATGCAATGAAACAGTTTAAGTCTAAGTATTATACATGTGAATACCTAAATCCCTTAAACTCAGGCTCTGATACCACTCTTGTAACACCTCCAAACTCACATTGCATATAACACATATTTCATTCATAGAATTCATGTTCAAGCCCACAAAGGTCCAAAGTACAAGAAACCAAATACAAAATACACAACTCAAAAATTCCAAATATATGCTCTTTTACTACATAACAACTAATATCAAAATACATCCATCCATCTTCATAAGGCTAAGCACATAGAGAGATAATTCATAATTTGTCTTTCCCCTTACTATCATTATACTCTGTATTTCCTACAATACATATTTGAAACACAAAATGAGGGTTAGACCTATAGGTCTAGTGAGATCCTTATTTCCATTAGTTGCAGGGTGAAAATCACCAAAACATTGTTCAAATAAAATTATTTCATATAATGAAACATAATTCCATACTCTGTTTGTCTCCATCGGACCTCTGGTTCCAAATACCAGACTTAGAAAATATTGTTGCAAACAAGAGGACCAGAGCCCCTCTGGTTCCACTACCAGAGCTTCTTGTTAAGCCAACCAGAGCCTCTTACTTAAGCAAAACTCTCAAAATGTTCATAGACTAACACCTTATATATTAAAGCAGCATTCCTAAGAGTAAAACATGTTTTTAAAAGGACTTTGTATGACTAGAGCTCTGGATCTACTAGCCAAAGCTTTTGGCTCAGAATGCAAGACCAACCAGAGCCTCTTGTTCAACGCGATAGGGTAACCAAAGCCCCTCTGGTCTGTCTTTATTTGCCTGAAGAGTTTCTAAGGGTAAAAATCTTTGAAATATCTTTTAAGGTATGATCTAGGCACAGAGCACTGGTTTAACCAAAACTTTAGTAAAAGACTTGTATAAATCTCAAATCATCATCTCGAACCCTCTAGTTCTACTATGAGGACCAAACGCAGCCCCTTTGGTTCCTTACAAGGAATAACCAGAGACTCTCTGGTTCCTCTTAAATCAAACACTTGTTCCAAAACAGAGTTTATCCAAAACCATTGGCCATAGGCCAAGTTTTCCCCTTCTCAATAACATCAATACTATCATTTCTAATAAGAACAACATCTCTAAGTCCTCAAATCACAAAGAAATAAGAACTCAAATCTATTGTAATCTTAAGAGACATAATAGCAAAAGCTATAATAATTCCACACACAATTGCCACCCTTATATCCAAAGGTACACCTCTGTTTGATATGTCACCCTTATAACCGAAGGCACACCTCTCCTTGATATGCCACCCTTATCCCATGGTACACCTCTCCTTGATATGCCACTCTTATTTCCTCATCAAAATCTATGGATTAGTTCCAAACGAAGACAAACCAAAGTCACAACCGTCTTGATGAAACAGCCTCCATAGTTTTGTCCATAAAATCTATAGATTCATCCCGAACGAAGACAGACCGAAGTCACAACCGTCTTGAAGGAATGTCCTCTATAGTTTTTAACCAATAATGGTTTCAAAATAGTTTTATCGTCAAAACTTTAAATATTCAAGAACAACCAGTTCTTTCAACAATTTTCCAAACACCAAATATCTTTTATATCCTTATTCCAGTATATCATTCCAAAACTGTTTTAAAGAGCAGAATCTGTTATATCTTTCGAAAACAGTTTCCAAATCCAATATCATAAACTCATATCTATAAGCTGTTAGAAAATAGTTTCCAAATCCAATCCTTTCCAAATATCAAACCATTAAAACCCAACAGTTTTCAAATAACATTATATAAGGATTTTAGTATCAAAAACTCACCTTATCAAGTATAAATTGCAGGGTTATACACACGGCAGTTTCTTTAAAGGAACACAACTTCCGTAAATCACTTTTGATCAATAGGTCTTCTCAAGAAAACTTCCACCACCACACTTCACACACTTTCTCTCAAAAGTTCTTCCCAACGAAAACAAGATGATAAGATCTTATCCTTTTTACTTTCTATATATATTTTCTATTAGAAGCGGTGGAATCTTTTTACTATTATTAAACTCACAGGTGGTGGGTTTTATTATTTTAAAACCTATCTTACTTAACCATGAAGGTTGTATTCTTTAATAATAGTTTTCACATAAACATGTCATCACCCATGCACCTTATCATAATTTTACCATTTTCTCGTATGCATGCATAACAATATATTTCCACATATATGCACATAATTCCTGCATTATGCATGTTGTCACATATATGCATACTTTTTATGCAGTTAATTAAATAACATGCATGCCATCACGTATTTCACAGAATATTCACATAAAGGTTACCTCGACCTAGGTTGTCTAAAACCCGGTAATAACAATTAAACTCGTTAGGGTTTAATGAATCTAATTATGATCTAAATGGACCCATTAAGACCCATTATACCTCAATTACTCCCTTTAACATCAAATTAGACTAAATGCGACCCATTTATTACCATTATAACTCAATTAAACTTAAATAGTAGGATTAGCCCATTATACCCATTAAGGTATGATCAAACTAAATATGACCGATTTAATGTCATTTTGACCCAATTAGACTCCTTAAGGAGAAATGAGACAATTTAACACATTAAGGTCTAATGAAATAAATAATGATCCATTTAGTTGTCATTTTGACCTAAATGACTCGATTAAAATAAATAGGCCCAATATACCGACTAAGATCAAATGGATCTATTAAGAACACTTAAGACACATTCTACCTCAATTAGTCATATTAATGTGTAGTTAGACTAATTATGACCGATTTAGCGTCAATTTGACCCAATTAGACTCCTTATGAAGATATGGCCCATAAACACATAAGGCTCCAATGAGACTAATTATGACCTAGTTATTGTCATATTGACCCAACTGGAATTTTTAAGGAGAAATAGGCCCATTATATCCATTGAGACCAAATGGAACCATTAAGAACCATTTTACCTCAATTACTTCCATTAACGTTAAATTAGACTAAATATGACTCATTTAGTTCCATTATCACTCAATTAAACTCAAATAGTAGCATTAGCCCTTTATACCCATCAAGGTCTGATCAAACTAGATATGATTGTTTTAGTGTCATTCTGACCCAGTTAGACTCCTTATCGAGAAATGTTCCTATTAAACCCATTAGGGTCTAATGAGATTAAATAAGATCCATTTAGTGTCATTTGACCCAATTAGACTCCATATGGAGAAATGGTTCTATCATTACTCATTAGGGTCTAATGAGATTAATTATGATCCATTTAGTTGTTATTTTGACCTAAATGACTCTATTAAAATAAATAGGCCCAATATTCCCACTAAGACCAAATGGACTCATTTAGTGTCATTTTATGGAGAAATAGGCCCATTATATCCACTAAGACCAAATGGAACCATTAAGACCCATTCTACCTCAATTACTTCCTTTAACGTCAGATTAGACTATATATGACCTATTTAGTACCATTATAACTCATCTAAACTTAAAGAGTAGAATTATCCCATTATACCCACTAAGGTCTCATCAAACTAAATATGACCCTTTTAGTGTCATTTTGACTAAATTACACCCCTTATGGAGAAATGGTCCTATTAAACCCATTAGGGTCTAAAGAGATTAATTAAGATCCATTTACTGTCATTCTGACCTAGTTAGACTCCTTATGGAGAAATGGTCCTATTAAACCAACTAGGGTCTAATGAGAATAGTTAAGATCAATTTAGTGTCATTTTGGCCCAATTAGACTCCATATGCAGAAATGGTTCTATCATTACCCCTTAGGGTCTAATGAGATTAATTATGATCCATTTAGTTGTCATTTTGACCTAAATGACTCGATTAAAATAAATAGGCCCAATATTCCCACTAAATCCAAATGGACTCATTAAGGATACCTAAGACCAATTCTACCACAATTGGTCATACTAACGTCTAGTTAGATTATTTATGTCAAATTTAGTGTCATT
>NW_020202313.1:19010-23645 GCF_001531365.2 Cynara cardunculus var. scolymus
TCACACTAACGTCTAGTTAGATTATTTATTTCCCTTTTAGTGTCATTTTGGCCCAATTAGATTCATTATGAAGAAATGGGCCCATTAAACCCATTAGGGTCTAATGAGACTAATTATTACCTAGTTAGTATCATATTGACCCAACTGGAATTCTTAAGGAGAAATAGACCCATTATGTCCACTAAGACCAAATGGACCCATTAAGACCCATTCTACCTCAATTACCCTTTTTAACGTCAGATTAGACTAAATGTGAACCATTTAGTACCATTATAACCCAATTAAACTTTAATAGTAGGATTAGCCCATTATACCCATTAAGGTCTGATGAAACTAACTTTGACCCTTTTAGTGTCATTTTGACCCAATTAGACTACATATGGAGAAATGGTTCTATTATACCTATTAGGGTCTATTGAGATTAATTATGACCTAATTAGTTGTCATTTTGACCTCATAATTGGATTAAAACAAATAGGCCCGATATACCCACTAAGACCAAATGGACTTATTAAGGACACCTATGACCAATTCTACCTCAAGTGGTCACATTAACGTCTAGTTACACTCTYTATGACCCATTTAGTGTTATTTTGGCCCAATTAGAATTCTTACAAAGAAATGGGCCCATTAAACCCATTAGGGTCTAATGAGACTAACTATGACCTAGTTTGTGTTATATTGACCCAAGTGGAATTCTTAAGGAGAAAAAGTCCCATTATATCCACTTAGACCAAATGGACCTATTAAGACCCATTCAAGCTCATTACTCCATTTAACGTCCGATTAGACTAAATATGACCCATCTAGTACCTTTATAACTCAATTAGACTCAAATAATAGTATTACCCTATTATACCCATTAAGGTTTGATCAAACTAAATCTGAAACACTTAGTGTCATTTTGACCCAATAAATTCCCTATGGAGAAATGGTCCTTTTAAACCCGTTAGGGTCTAATGAGATTAATTATGATCCATTTAGTATCATTTTGACCAAATGACTCGATTAAAATAAATAGACCCAATATACTTACTAAGACCAAATAGACCTATTAAGGACTCCGGAAACACATTCAAACTTAATTAGTCACATTAACGTCAAGGTAGACTAATTACGACCCATTTAGTGTCATTTTATGGAGAAATAGGCCCAATATATCCACAAGACCAAATGGAACCATTAAGACCCATTCTACCTCAATCACTTGTTTTAAAGTCATATTAGACTATATATGACCTATTTAGTACCATTATAACTCATCTAAACTTAAATAGTAGAATTAGCCCATTATACCCATTAAGRTCTCATCAAACTAAAAATGACCCTTTTAGTGTCATTTTGACTAAATTAGACTCCTTATGGAGAAATGGTCCTATTAAACCCATTAGGGTCTAAAGAGATTAATTAAGATCCATTTAGTGTCATTCTGACCCAGTTAGACTCCTTATGGAGAAATGGTCCTATTAAACCAATTAGGGTAATGAGATTAGTTAAGATCCTTTTAGTGTCATTTTGACCCAATTAGACTCCATATAGAGAAATGGTTCTATCATTACCCATTAGGGTCTAATGAGATTAATTATGATCCATTTAGTTGTCATTTTTGACCTAAATGACTCGATTAAAATAAAGAAGCCCAATATACCTACTATGACCAAATGGACTTATTAAGGAAACCTAACACCAATTCTACCGCAATTGGTCACATTAAYGTCTAGTTAGATATTTATGACCCATTTAGTGTCATTTTAACCCAATTAGATTCATTATGAAGAAATGGGCCCATTAAACCCACTAGCGTCTAAAGAGACTAATTATGACCTTGTTAGTGTCATATTGACCCAAGTGGAATTCATAAAGGAGAAATAGGGCCATTATATCTACTAAGACGTAATGGACCCATTAAGACCTATTCTACCTCAATTACACCCTTTAACGTCAGATTAGACTAAATATGACCCATTTAGTACAATAATAACTCTATTAAACTTAAATACTAGTATCAGCCCATTATAACCATTAAGGTCTGAACAAACTAAATGTGACCCATTTAGTGTCATTTGACCCAATTAGACTCCTTATGGAGAAAAGGTCCTATTAAACCCATCAAGGTTTAATGAGATTAATTCAGATCCATTTAGTGTCATTTTGACCCAATTAGACTCCATATGGAGAAATCGTTCTATCATACCCATTCGGGTGTGATGAGATTAATTATGATCCCTTTAGTTGTCATTTTGACCTAAATGACTCTATTAAAATAAATAGGCCCAATATTCCCACTAAGACCAAATGGACTCATTAAGGACACCTAAGACCAATTCTACCTCAATTGGTCACACTAACGTCTAGTTAGATTATTTATGTCTCATTTAGTGTCATTTTGGCCCAATTAGATTCATTATGAAGAATTGGGCCCATTAGGGTCTAATGAGATTAATTATGACGCTTAGGGTTCTATCATACCCATTAGGGTCTAATGAGATTAATTATGACCCACTTAATTGTCATTTTGACCTCATGACTCGATTAAGAAATTAGAGTCAAATAGAGCTGCTAGAAGAGCTAAGTCTGATTCACAACATTTTCCATGTATCGAATCTGTAGAAATATTTGGCTGATCCGAATCTAGCTATACCGATGCCAGAGATTAAATTAGACAGTAAACTAAACTTTGTGGAAACACCGGAAGCCATTATTGATCAAAAGATCAGGGTGTTGAGAAACAAATGGATAAGTCTTGTTAAGGTATAGTGGAAGTTTCACAAAGGACCAGAAGCGACATGGGAATTAGAGTCAAAGATGAGATCATAATACCCTTGGCTCTTTGATTAAAGGAATTCTGGGACGAAATTCTTTTGAGGGGTGTATAATGTGATAACTGGATCCTGATTATCACCCAAGGTAATTAATGTGTGATTACTTGATCAGTGATTACGTGATAGCATGATAAATTTGTTACATTTGATCATGCTAGTATGTGAAAATTATGTGCATAATGTAGATGCATGTATGAGAGTATGTATATATGGTAAGTCAAAATGAAATGCATATATAATATGGTATGTATGCATGAGCATACATGCATATTGTGTGTGTGAGTATGAATGCATGTCATGTGTATGCATGAAGTGGGTCTACGTGGGAAGGGGGCTGTTTAGCCGACCTTCCAGTTTTAGAAAGGTATAAAGGGAGGGCTTAGCCTCCATTTCTCTTCTTCTTGCTATTTTAAAGGTTTGAGCGATTTAAAAAAGAGGAGGTTGACTGGATACTTTTTGAAGCAAAGTAGATTCAATTATTTTCAAAAGGCTTTTAAGGTGAGTGATTCTTACTACTTTTTAACTCTTCATAATTGTATATTTGAGTATAGAACTTTACTTTTGGTTTAAAAATTATTCACTGGAGTGTTGTCCAGATTAGTCTTAAACCAGACAAGTGTTAGGCGGATTAGCCTTAATCCAGTCAAGGCATAAGCGATTTAAACCATAAAACCGGATAAGGGTTGGGCGATTTAAACCTTAAACCGGTTAAGGCTTAAGCGGTTTAGTCTTAAACTAAACAAGTCTTGAGCGATTTATGATTATTGAGTTTATACCAAGTATTTTGAACGGAGAAGTAGGAATACAACTAAATGGTGTCCGGATTATTATTTTTAATCGGACAAGCCTTAGGCGATGTATTGTCCAGACTTGTTATCCGGACAAAAGTGTTGGAATTTATTCTAAGTGTTAAATCGGACAAGCCTTGAGCAATGTGTTGTCAGGATTTGGTAAACCGGCCAAGACTTGACCGGAGATGAAGTCCGGCCAAGCCAAGTTGACCGGATTTGTACTATGCCTTGTGCTTGATTGATAAAAATTGTTATTTTATCATAAAATAGGAATTTTGATATAGATGATTTTGGATTGATAATAATTCCATTGACTGCGGTCTATTTGGAATTGTGTTTGTAAAATGTTTTGATGAGGAAATAAAGGTGACATATCAAGGAGAGGTGTACCATGGGATAATAGTGGCATATCAAGGAGAGGTGTACTATGTAACACCCCATAACATAAATTGCATGTAACACATATTTCATACAAAAGAAATACATGTTTATAAACCATCCAGGTCCCTTAGCACAAGAATCTATCATTACATAATACAAGGTCCAAAATTCAAATACATTTCTTGTACTAATCATCATTCATCAAACACAATTGTACATCAAAGACAGTTATTCATGTAGAAAAGCATATAGAAAAATATTACATTTTCCCCTTCCCCTTACCGTCCGCACATCCTGCAACACATAGTTAAAATCACAAAACGAGGGTTAGACCGAAAGGTCTAGTGAGTTACCCTTTTATGTTATTACAGGGTGAAAATCACCAAAATCTTTATGGATAACAACCCTTTATATATATAATAAATATATGAACAAATAAGGACATAATACCAAAACCTTTTTACTTTTCAAGCTAAGCATTCAGCTATTCAGATCTCATACCTTTGAACCAATCAGGTTTCATATAATGCCACTTTTAAACCTTTTTCTAATCAAACAAGGTTTATATAAAGTTTCAGGCCAAACCTGATGTTTTCTCCTCAATAACATTCAGACTATGATTTCCAATAAGAACCTTGATC
>NW_020202313.1:23795-31390 GCF_001531365.2 Cynara cardunculus var. scolymus
ATCAAAATATTTCACAAAAATAATTCCAAATAGACCACAGCCATTGAAATTATTATCAATCCAAAATCATTTATATCAAATCTCCATTTTATGATAAAATAACAATTTCTATCATTCGAGCACGAGGCACAACTCAAATCCGGTCAACATAGACTTGGCCGGACTTCATCTCCGGTCAAGTCTTAGCCGGTTTACCAAATCCGGACAACTCGTCGCCCAAGGCTTGTCCGATTTAACACTTATAAATTTCATCTTTTGTCCGGATAAAAAAGTCTGGACAATACATCGTTCAAAGCTTGACCGATTTAAAATAATCCGGTCACCACATGGTCGTATTCCTACTTTTCCGTTCAAAATGTTAACCATTCTTATTATTCATAACTCGCTCAAAGCTTAATCGGTTTATAACTAAACCGCTTAATGCTTGATCGGTTTAGGGCTTAATCCCCCAACCCTTGTCTGATTTAAACTTAATCCGGTCAGCCTTTGTCCGGATAAAACCCTTAAGCAATTAACTGATTTCTTTCCAATAATAAATAACATTCAAATAAAACAAGTAACAAGTTTTATGCAAAAAGGTTTAGAAATAACTCATCTTATCAAGCCTTTTGAAAACAACCTTCTTGAAATCAGATACTTGAAATTCGGTCAACTCCCTCTTTTCTTAAATCGCTTATTTTACTCTCAATTTGGCAGGAATATGCAATGAAGACTAAAGCTTTCCTTTTATACCTTTCCCAAATTAGGAAAGTCGGCTATCACATGTAGCCTTCACATGCATGCATACATCCCTTATGTATGATATTGATTTCATACATACCACACACATATACATATATAATTTTGCACACACACACACATCCAATCTCAAACATGCATCCATATTATGCATATAATTTCACATACTAGCATGCTCAAATATAACAATTTATCATGCTGCCACATAAACATTTTGTAACAAATAATCATGTATTTATTACCTCAGGTGATAACCAAGATCCAGTTAGCACATACTATGGGATAAGGGTGGCATATCAAGGAGAGGTGTACATTTGATATAAGGGTGGCATTTGTATGTGTGTTGAATGATATAACTCTTTCTATTATATCCCTTAAGATTACCATGGTTTAGAACCTTTATTTCTTTGTGATTTAAAGATTTAGGATCAAGGTTCTTATTGGAAATCGTAGTCTAGATGTTATTGAGGAGAAAATAACAGGTTTGGCCTAAAACTTTAAATAAACATTGTTTGATTAAGAAAAGGTTTAAAAGTTGCATTATATGAAACCTGATTGGTTCAAAGGTATGTTATTTGAATAGCTGAATGCTTGGCTTGAAAAGGGGAAGGAACTGGTAATATGCCCCCATTTGTTCATATATTGATTATATATGTGAAAAGTTGTTTTATTTAAAAAGTTTTGGTGATTATCACTCTGTAATAACTTAAATAGGGTAACTCACTAGACCTTCTGGTCTAACCCTCATTTTGTGATTTTAACTATGTATTGCAGGAGGTACGAACGGTAAGGAGAAGGGGAAAATATGATACTTTCCTAAATGCTTATCTATATGAAGAATTGTTTATGATGTATAGTTTTGATTGATGAACGATAATTAGTACAAGAAATGTATTTTGAATTTTTTATCCATGTATTTTATATTGGTATATTCTTGTACTGTGGGACCTAAGTGGTGTATAAACATGTATTTCTTTCGTGTGAAGTATATATGTTACATGCAATGTGTGATATGGGGTGTTACAGAAAGTGGTATCAGAGTCTGAGTTTAAGGGATTTAGGTATTTAACTGCATGATACCTAGACTTAAACTGTTTTATTGCATGTTAAGGGTCCCGGACATAGTTAGCGCCATTGGAAATAATATGATGGGTTGAAAGAACAGTGTGTAAGGTAAATTTTAATTATATCTGACCAGTGTAATTATGAATTTACAGGTACACATCTGAACTTAAAWACTTCATTATATTTGGGAATGTGAATACATGATTATTAACACTAAACTCTACAGATGTCTAGCCAAACTAGAAGATCTGAAACAATGGCTCATCCTCAGTCTGAAGAAAGGGAAGAATCACCTGTTAATCTTCCAACTAGCACATCCAGAAATAGAGGTCAGGGAAGACCAAGGGGACGAGGCAGAGGAAGAAATCAGTCTCAAGGGAGGGGTTGTACTGAAGTTCATTCTGAACTTGAAGAATCCCATTCTGGGAATGTTCAGGACAGATCGGTGAAACATCCTGAATATATAACCAGGGACATGTTGGTAGAAGAGATGGGGAAATTGCAGGAAACATTAACTTCTATTACGGGAATACCAGCCAGGGTAGAAACAGAAACAGTAGAAGTTCATCCCTCGGTACCAGTTACTCACAACAAGGAGGGAGATATTAAAATGTTTTTGGCATGCAAGCCACCAACATTTTCTGGAAAAAGGGATCCAGTGAAAGCTGTATGCTGGATCAAAGAAATGGAATATGTGTTCAACACCATTCGGTGTCCGGAAACAGATAAAGTTCGATTTGCTGTTTCTGTATTAAAGTCAAATGCTTTGTTCTGGTGGGAAGTTGAATCGACAGCCAGAACAGATGTTTTACAATCGTTATCTTGGCAGAATTCGTGGACCGATTCAATCAGTTTTGCCCTAAAACAGCAGTGAGACAAATGGAAGAAGATTTCCTAAAGCTAGAACAGGAAAATGGAACAGTTCGTGAATATACTGAGAGATTTATTGAATACTCTCGCTTTGCGGAACACTACGTTTCAACAGAATCCAGAAAGATAGAAAGGTATACTTGGGGTTTGAAACCCTCAATTAGAGAGTTTGTTATTGCTATGAATCCCAATACCTTTTCATTAACAGTAGATGCGGCCGAAGTGACCAAACAAAATAAGAACCGACAGCCAGAAGGAAAGGTTGTAGAGAAGAGAAAATAGGAGGGGCCTTCATCTTTTCGAGGACCAAAAACGTTAAGATATGATAACAGATCTGAGCAGAAGATCAGTAAGAAAGTCTGCTCACAGTGCCGACAGGTTCATCAGGGTGAATGAAGATGGACCCAAGAAAATGTTATAAGTGCGGTGAAGTAGGCCATCTGTCTAGAAGTTGCCCGGCTAATCGAAGATGCTTTAACTATAACTCTCTAGACCATATTCGACCGAATTGTCCCTTGTTAAGAAATCCGCAGTTAACAATGGGGAGTAACAAGTCGGGTACTCCAGGAAGACCTACTGTGAACAGAGGAGGGCAAGGAGGGGCGCGGGGACAGTCCTTCTAGATGACTAAGAACAAGGCAGAAGCATTACCGGATGTAGTAACATGTACATTCCTTCTTAATTCAATATATGCTAAGGTGTTATTTGACTCTGGTGCAAACTTTTCGTTTGTATCACCATTGTTTGCTCAAATCGCATGTCTGAATTCTGTGATACTTGATGATGAATTAGTAGTTGATACTGCTAATAGTCAGGAAATTGTTACTAGTGTGTTCAATAATTGTATTATTGTTATTGAGGGTTGTGAACTCCCGATTCAGTTGTTTCCCATGTCGATGAAAGAATTTAATGTAGTGGTGGGTATAGACTGGTTAGCAAAGTATCAGGCTAGTATTGTTCGTAATCAGAAAATGATCAGAACTATTCTGCCAGACCAAGGAACAGTTGTTATTTATGGTGATCGTCAGAATCACCTTACCAGTATTTTGTCAGTAATGAAAGCTCAAATAAGCATCCGAAAAAGGTGCGAGGGATGTTTGGCATATGTAATTGATATGAAGAAAGAGAAGAGAAAAGAAGAATCGATTCCGATTGTTAGTGAATATCCAGAAGTCTTTCCAGAAGACTTATCTAGATTACCACCAGACAGAGTTATTGAATTCTGAATTGATCTTGTACCAGGGGCTACACCCGTAGCACAGGTGCCATACCGGTTAGCTCCATCTGAATTGAAAGAACTGGTTGCACAGTTGAAAGATTTAACTGACAAAGGATTTATTAGGCCCAGCACTTCACCTTGGGGTGCTCCGGTCTTATTCGTCAAGAAGAAGGATGGGTCTATGCGAATGTGTATATACTATCGTGAATTGAATAAATTAACAATTAAAAACAAATATCCTTTACCAAGGATTGATGACTTGTTCGACCAATTGGTGGGAGCAAGTTATTTCTCCAAGATTGATTCAAGGTCAGGGTATCATCAGCTCAAAGTCAGGGAAGAAGATGTTGCCACAATAGCATTAAGAACAAGGTATGGGCATCACGAATTCTTAATTATGCCATTYGGCTTAACTAATGCGCCCGCAGCCTTTATGGATTTGATGAATAGGGTATGTAAGGAATATCTTGATCAATTCGTTATTGTATTTATCGATGATATTCTTATATACTCTAAGACTGAAGAACAACATGCAAAACATCTTCATCTGTTATTAGAATTATTGAAGAAAGAAAAGTTGCACGCAAAGTTTTCTAAATGTGAGTTCTGGTTAAGAGAAGTCCAATTCCTGGGTCACGTCATCTCAGAATCAGGGGTAAAAGTTGATCTAGCGAAAATAGAAGCAGTTGCAAGATGGGAAGCTCCGAAAAATCCTTCTAAAGTCTGAAGCTATTTGGGATTGGCTGGTTATTACCGTAAGTTCATTCAGAATTTTTCTAAAATAGCTGTGCCATTGGCCAAATTGACTCGGAAGAACGTTAAATTCTAGTGGGAAGGAGAATAGCAAGAAGCTTTTCAACTTTTAAAAGATCATATTTGCAGCGTGCCAATATTGACTCTACCAGATGGATCCGAACACTTTGTGGTTTACAGTGATGCATCAAAGTTAGGGTTAGGATGTGTTCTGATGTAGAGAGGAAAAGTGATTTCTTATGCATCAAGACAATTGAAAGATCATGAGAAGCAGTATCCAACACATGACATGGAATTAGCTGTAGTGGTATTTGCTCTGAAAATTTGGAGACACTATCTTCTGGGAACAAAATGTCAGATTTATACTGACCATAAAAAGTTTACAACATCTATTCAGCCAGAAGGAATTAAATATGCGACAACGTCGGTGGATTGAATTGGTTAATGATTATGACTGTGAAATCCTCTACCACCCGGGAAAAGCTAACGTGGTAGCTGACGCCTTGAGCAGGAAAGAAAAGAGTGGAACCATTAAAGCAGTGGCAATGAGAATGAATTTGGTCCCTGACATTCGTAAGGAAATTCAGAGATGTCAACAAGAAGCTATAAAAGAAGAATTTGTTAAAACATAAAAGTTGGTAAAGATGATCTCAACCTTGGAGCAGAATGACGAATGACTAATGTGCTTTCAAGGGCGAATCTGGGTACCATGTTTTGAAGATATCCGAAACACTATATTAAATGAAAGCCATAAATTCCGATACTCTATCCATCCAGGTACCAATAAGATGTACAGAGACTTAAAACCTTTTTATTGGTGCCCCGGATTGAAGAAAGACATAGCTAGATATGTGGAGCAATGTCTGACATGCTTACAGGTTAAGATTGAACATCAGAAGCCGTATGGAAGTCTTCAATCTTTAAAGATACCTGTATGGAAATGGGATCACATTACCATGGATTTCATTATGAAGTTACCTCGAACTCCAAAGGGGTATGACGCGATCTGGGTAATTGTTGATCGTCTGTCTAAATCTGCGCATTTTCTACCAATAAGAGAGAAGTACTCTTTAGAAAAGCTAGCACAGATTTACATCAAAGAAATTGTTACCCGACACGGTGTTTCATTGTCTATTGTCTCTGATAGAGATAGTCGGTTTACTTCAAAGTTCTGGGAAGGGTTACAGAAAGCTTTGGGGTCTGAAATCCGACTAAGCACAGCTTATCATCCGCAAACTGATGAGCAGAGTGAAGTATTGTATGGACAGCTTATCATCCGCAAACTGATGAGCAAACTGATGAGCAGAGTGAAGTGTTGCATATAACAATAGTTACCATTCCAGCATCCAAGGGGCACCGTATGAAGTGTTGTATGGACATAAATGCCGAACGTCGTTGTGTTGGAATGAAGTGGGTGAAAGACAGTTAATGGGTCCTGAGATTGTCCAAGAAACTTCTGAAAAGATTGAGTAGATCCGCGAAAGAATCAAACAGCACAAGATCGCCAGAAAAGTTATGCTGATAATGGTCGAAAGCCAATTGAGTTTGGTGTAGGTGATTTTGTGATGTTGAAAGTTTCGCCATGGAAGGGTGTTATCAGATTTGGAAAGAAAGGAAAGCTCAGTCCGAGGTATGTAGGACCGTTCAGAATATGTAAGCAAATTAGGTTAGTAGCATATCAGTTAGAGCTGCCAGAAGAGCTAAGTCTGATTTAAAACATTTTCCATGTATCGAATCTACGGAAATGTTTGGCTGATCCGAATCTAGCTATACCGATGCCAAAGATTAAATTAGACAGTAAACTAAACTTTGTGGAAACACCGAAAGCCATTATTGATCAAAAGATCAGGGTGTTGAGAAACAAAGAGATAAGTTTGGTTAAGGTACAGTGGAAGTTTCACAAAGGACCAGAAGGGACATGGGAATTAGAGTCAAAGATGAGATCAGAATACCCTTGGCTCTTTGATTAAAGGAATTCCGGGACGGAATTCTTTTAATCAAAGATAATGTGATAACTGGATCCTGATTATCACCCAAGGTAATTAATGTGGGATTACTTTATAAGTGATTACGTGATAGCACGATAAATTTGTTACATTTGATCATGCTAGTATGTGAAAATTATGTGCAAAATGTAGATGCATGTATGAGAGTATGTATATGTGGTAAGTCAAAATGAAATGCATATATAATATGGTATGTATACATGAGCATACAGGCATATTGTGTGTGTGTGAGTATGAATGCATGTCATGTGTATGCATGAAGTGGGTGTACGTGGGAAGGGGGCTGTTTAGCCGACCTTCCAGTTTTAGAAAGGTATAAAGGGAGGGCTTAGCCTCCATTTCTCTTCTTCTTGCTATTTTAAAAGTTTGAGCGATTTAAAGAAAAAGGAGGTTGACCGGATACTTTTTGAAGCAAAGTAGATTTAATTATTTTCAAAAGGCTTTTAAGGTGAGTGATTCTTACTTATTTTTAACTCTTTATAATTGTATATTTGAGTATAGAACTTTACTTTTGGTTTAAAAATTATTCACTGGAGTGTTGTCCAGATTAGTCTTAAACCGGACAAGTGTTAGGCGGATTAGCCTTAATCCTGTCAAGGCATAAGCGATTTAAACCATAAACCGGATAAGGGTTGTGGAGTCCAGATTTCATACAAATCTTGATGTGATCTTCATAGATTGATATGAACAATGATGAACAHTAARAATGATGTAAGTAATGATTAGATTGGAGAGAGAGAGAATTACATCAGCCAAATCTTGATTTCAGAATTAATGACAAAAGCTCTAATTACAATTATAAGGAATTTCCTATTTATACTAGGAAAGTAAAGGCTAAAATATTACAAGTAAAACTAATCTAAGGAGAAACTTGAATACAACTTTTAAAGCTCTAATCTTAAACCCAACATTCTCCCCCTTTGGATTCAAGTTTGGACTCTTGT
>NW_020202313.1:35170-36144 GCF_001531365.2 Cynara cardunculus var. scolymus
GGACATTTTCAGACCTGACAGAAGGAACATGAGATTCCTCGTCAGATTGATGTCTGGGATCGGCCATTTACCTGTAAAACATCTAAAACATTAGTACCAATATTATTCAAAATAAATTAATTGCACAAAAAAATACTCACACAAACACACAAAAAAATGAGAAAAAAATTTCAAAAAAAAACAACACTTAGGAAATTTTCAAAAAAATACATCGACCGGATTAGAAGTCCRGTCAACACTAAGACCAAAACACTAACACCAAAAAGATTTTGTGTCCGGATTTCAAGACACAACACTTCAAACTAAAAAACAATGTGTCCGGATTAGAAGTCCGGACGACAAAATAAAACACACAACACTTGAAAAAMCACAYWAGACATAAACCGGATAATATTCAACCGGTTTAAGGTTGATCGGTGAAAGAGTTATCCGTACAACACACATAAAACGAAAGAATCACAAAATACACAAAAAAAAATCAAATACACTCAAAATACACACACAGACTCACTCGAAAAAGAAAAACGACACATAAAAGACTAAGAAACGTTGTCTAATCTGAGTATTTATGAGATTATTAGTTCAATTTTGAATATTAGTTCATTTTAGGTCAAGAACAGTCCATAGAATCAATGCAGATCGAAACAATTAACAAATATGAGTGGAAAACACATGAATCGAATCGTAACCTTGAATGAGAACGATGAATAGAAGAGRAGATTGMTTTGATGATAATCAAAGCTTGATTTTGAACAGATTGAGTGAGCGGATTGAGTGAGCGGTGAAGATGAACAGTAGAAGTGTAAAAAAGTAAAAATGAAAAAAATGAAATTGTTATTTATAGTCAAAGGTCAAAAACCGTTCATTAGCTAAACCTCTCAAGAGGTGTCCGGATTAGAATAAACCGGTCAAGAGGTGTCCGGTTTATAGAATGAATAAACACTAAGTGTTAATCCGGATACTAAACCGCTCAA
>NW_020202314.1:0-23450 GCF_001531365.2 Cynara cardunculus var. scolymus
AGCCCAAAATATATATATATATATATATATATATATTTTTTTAACATTAAGCCCAAAAATGCTAGAATGTCATTTTTCTCAAACTATAAATCCATGATGGCTAAATTCATTTAAATAAAAAAGTTTTATATTTAAAACACTAAAACTTTGTGTTTTATATAAATTGGGTATAAATTGGAGCATTTGGCACTGTATAGGACGTTTCAAATAGTTACGGGTAGGAATCGAACTTTCTAAGCAACTACCGGAAACTCTAGAAATTTTTCGG
Source organism: Cynara cardunculus var. scolymus (assembly GCF_001531365.2). Classification (NCBI taxonomy): domain Eukaryota; kingdom Viridiplantae; phylum Streptophyta; class Magnoliopsida; order Asterales; family Asteraceae; genus Cynara; species Cynara cardunculus. Next base: position 269 of record NW_020202314.1, read on the forward strand.
CCAAACTAATCTAACTAACTCCTAATCTTATAGATTATCTTCAATAACACTAATATAATCTTAATAAGAGCTAACCTGAAAGTTCAAATTTGACAGTTGTCACATATATGTTGTCCGAATTCATCTTAAATCGGACGAAGGTTGTCGGGATTCATCTTAAACCGGACGAAGGCTCTTACGATGTAAACCCTAAATCGGTCAAGTATCATTTGGTTTACTTCTTAAGTCGGTCAAGAGTTATTCGGATTAATGGCTAAATCGCTTAAGACTCATCCGGATTGAAGTGGAACTCTTATCCTAAGTGTGTTGTCCGGATATCTTATCCGGCCAGTGTCCGGATTATTTATCCGGTTGAAGTTGACCGGATTACAAGTCCGGTCAAGGTTATACCAAAATTTCATACAATGGATTTAATGAGAAAGATATAATGGCGGTGTAACCGTGAGAGAGATGCAATGGCAGTGTAACCGCGAGAGAGATGCAATGGCGGTGTAACCGCGAGAGAGATGCAATGGCGATGTAACCGCGAGAGAGATATAATGGCGGTGTAACCGCAAGAAAGATATAATGGCGTTGTAACCGCGAGAAAGATATAATGGCGGTGTAACCGCGAGAGAGATATAATGGCGATGTAACCGCATGAGAGAGATAATCTATAATAAATATAGATATAAAAAAATACTTATGACTGTACAGGTCTGTTTCTAAAACTACTAGATTGGAATGTGAGTTGTTTGTATGAGTTTTGTACACTCACTAGACCTTTTGGGTCTAATGCTCAATTGTTGGACTACTTTGTTTTGCAGGTCATCATACATCACAAGACAAAGGCAAGGGGAAATTTAATCAATAGTGTTTAGATGTTTATAAGTGTATTAAACAAAGTTTTTGTTATCCCATAATATCTCATGTTATGTAAATAATATTGCGTTTTTGCTTCATAGATATGATTATGTGAATTATCAATTTAAAGAAATTGTGGGTTGTTACACTAAATAATATAGGAATGCTCATCTAAGGTATAATCAAAATATTACCATTTCATAAACGAGTCTCTAAATTTTAAAGTCAAAATAATCAAATTTTAATAATTATGTAGTATTTACTACAAGAAAATTAGGTTTTGAGGATAAAAATATTAAATCATTTGATTATACATAACCTCATCAAATATTTTATGATTATAGGGTTTTTATTAAATAAATATACTTAAGTACTTTTATCGGTTAATTAAGTAAATGTTTATTGTGTTTTACAGGGTAAGAAACACTTACCTTATAAAAATGATGATCTTTTCTATTAATTTTAATGTGTCCTTTTATTAACCAAGAATCTTATCCAATTATCTGGTAAACAGGATGACAATTTTTATACGATTAATGTTTATTGGGTAAGAGACGTGTATACTATGTTATTGTGACTGAGAATTTTACCCAATAAAGAAGCAGGGGTAGACCTATTAAGCCCCAAGCAAGGTCTCGTGTACTCGCTCAAGTACTCCACTTATTTTCATAAATATAAGTTTTTTGGTATGAAAGGTGCACACATTAAACTTTGAAGGATGCTTTGAGATATTAAAAAATATGGGGAACACCAAACAAAACCGAAAAGAGTGGCATGAAATCAACAAAGAAAAAACCAAAAACATCTTTCGGAATCAACAAGAAAACCAAAAAAGTCCATCGAAATCAATCAAAAAGCTAATCCTTCGAAACGACAGAATTCAACTAAAAATGTATCGGATGACTTTGTGGGGCATTGATCCACCGTAAAGGTCCAACAGCTCAACGAAAATCTTAGGTCCGCCATTGTAAGCCAGTGAGAAAGATGACTCTTATTCGATAAACGTTTATCTAGTTTGTGTTAGTAAACGATCATTAATGTGAAGTTAAAAGAATTTTTTAAGCACCAAAACGAAAAATAAATCTACATAACCAAAATTGCAAGTTATAGAATCGTTTGGGGTTTTGTAAATGAAATATAAAGAATTAAAATATTTTTATATGACAAATACTCATCGAGTTGTAGTTGAACGATGTTAGTGATAGAAATCGAACTCATAAAGAACTAAACTATAATGATTAAAAATATAAAATGCCTAGTTATACTAAAAATACTTTAATTATTTTTATCATAAACAATAACAAAATAATATATATATATATATATATATTATTGTACCAACTTTTTAATAAAAATTATATAGTTTTACTAAATAAGAAAGACAAAAATAAGAAAAAAGAAATCAAAACATATATTTCATAAACTGAAAAAGAAAAATATATCAAAAAATCTAAAATATCTTTAAGTTAATGAAAGAGTTTTAACATATTTAGAGCTTATTTGGTTTAACTCTTAATAGTTTTATTAAGAGACAATTTTTTAATTGTTAAGAGATCAATTTTGCTTGGCAAAAAAAATTAAGTCTCTTAATGATTTTAAAACCTTCTTTAACCATTCAACAATTATATTTTATTTTACACAATATCATAAAAGTCTCTTAATCATTCTGTCCATTTAATCATTATATACCATACCATTGCCAAACATCCCCTTAATATCATAGATGAAAATTACAATTCATATTCATAGAAACCAAAATAGTAATTTCAAAATTAAAGGGAATAAATTTCATATTCATAGGTAGGGGGATCGTAATTTCAAAATTGAAGAGGCTAAAATCATCATCTTTCTCCAATTAGAGGGACGAAAATCGTAGTTTACTTATGTGAAAAGTGAAAATAGATGATCTTCTCCTGATTTTCTGAAGAAAGATAAGAATTTGAAGAACATTAACATGTCACTCCACACCCAAGAAGAATGACAACAACTAGAAACCCACACAAGAATCGCTACACACTCCCCATCGTCTTCTTACTCTTAATATTCCTCGCAACCATTGTCCTCTTTAGCAAAGGAACTCTCGATTCCCGTTTATCTGTTTACACAACAATAACAGATCCGAACAACCGACTTCCAGATCCTGTGATCGACAACTCCAAATCCAATACTGGAATTGGGTTTGTTGAGACTCAGTCTATTGACAAAACCCCATTGCTTCAAACCAAGTCAAAAGAATTGGAATTCCTTAATGATGACTCAATTTCGATAAATGAAACTGGGTTCGGTGAGTCTCCAGAGGAAAACCCACTTCCCCTAAATGATTTGGAATTGGTCAATGATGACTCAGTTTCAGAAAATCGAACTGGGGTTGTAGAGAAAACCCAGGTTCATGAAGACGAGCAAGTTGCGGAATTAGTTAAGAAGAGTGTGGATTGGGGGAGGAGTTGTAATATGCATTCTGGGAAATGGGTGAAAGATGAAGAGTACCCAATTTATAAACCTGGGTCTTGCCCTTTTGTTGATGAAGCTTTTGATTGTGAAGCTAATGGAAGATCTGATGAAGAATATATGAAATGGCGGTGGGAGCCTGATGCATGTGAGCTTCCAAGGTTTGTTCTTTAATGGCTGTTAACATTCAATAGTAGTAATGTGCTTAATTCTTTTGATTTTACCTCGTTTATACACTAACTGATCATAGATGATCTAATTTTCCTTTGAGATAGTAATGTACTAGAATTTGGAATTAAGGGAGAGGACCCAGGAGTTAAGGGTATAACTTAAATCAATTGGAATAATGTCTTCCTTAAATTCTACCATGTATAAGCAAAAGAAGTTCAATTGAGCACCACTGGCTTCTGGTGGATCTTGTAATAACTAAATGGGACTCGCAGCTTATTTGCTTAAGTATACATTGATAGTGGTTTAATGATATAGAAAGTGGCTTATTCTCTTGGGAGGGAGCTTTATGCAAGTTTTTTCCAAACCTGCCCCTATCAGAAAACTCATACAAGAACATTCTCATTCTATATAGACAGATTGTGGTTATCCTTACTCGTGGCATTGAGTTTCTCTATGTCATTTTAGAGGGAAATGAGTCTAATTGATTTAGGAAAATATTGTATAGTTGGAAGTAATCAAGATCAATTTTTTGAAATTGTTAACAGATATGGATTTTTTCATTGTAGCCAGGTCAATCATTTGAAAACATGTATGTTTACTGATGAATTTAAATTAACAAAGAAAACCATCTATTGAAGTCTAAGCTCATTAATGAATTAGATAATAGTAGTTATTATCCAGTAATTTAACAATTAATGTAGAAAGATTTTAATGCCCTTTTAGGATGTTAGAGAAAATGTTGATCTTTTTCTGGGAAATCCTGAAAAAGGGAAAAAATTCATTTGTTTTTGGGACAGCAGATAAGGCAACAAAAGTAGAAGAATGATTTTGTTCTTGCAGGTATTTTTGCTTATTTAGAAACACACACACACACATATATAAATGTGTATATATATATATATATATTGTATTAGATACTAGAGGTAGCCTAGACATTATGTTTAGATCTTGGCGCAATTTGTGATCCTTTTGCTCTCTTTAGTGGTCTACCTTGTGCATGTGTGATGGTAGACATATGCATCAGCTTTCGTTTTAATGCAAAATGGTGCCAAATAGGGATATTGGGGTATCCCTTAGTATGCGGAAATGAGTACTATATATGTGACTGATTATTAATTATGGCTATTTATGTGTTTAGGTTCAATGCAACTGATTTCTTGGTGAGACTAAGAGGAAAGAGATTAATGCTCATCGGAGACTCTATGAACCGGAATCAATATGAGTCACTTCTTTGCCTTCTCTATGAAAGCCTTCCTAACAAGAGCAAAATGTACGAAATTCATGGCTACAAAATAACCAAGGGAAGAGGTTATTTTGTCTTTAAATTTGAGGTAATAATAGGGATTTTCATGTCCTTAAAACGAGACCTTTATGTCTATAATTTTGTTCCTAAAGTTAGTCTTCTTATAAGTGTTATTAGGGGGTGTCATTCTTTTATACCATTTTCCACCATACTCAATTTGCTTTTCTCCATCTTATGTGTCCCAACCTCGTATCTCACATCAAGTAAACAGGGCCAACAGAACAAAAAAGTACTAAATGGCCTAAATAAATGCATGTCAATTTGCCTTTCCAGCCTCATATGACATCTTTTTGCAACACCTTGAAGATCCGGGCACACAGCCTTTATATTTATCACTGAAATTCCATTAAAAAAGTAAGGACTAAAGCTATCTTTTGGCAGGATTATAACTGCACAGTTGAGTTTTTGCGCTCTCATTTTCTCGTGAGGGAAGGAATTCGAATCAATGGGCAAGGAAACTCGAATCCAACATTATCAATGGATAAAATTGATAAATCAGCTGGACGTTGGAAGCGGGCTGACATTCTTGTCTTTAATACTGGACATTGGTGGGTTCATGGAAAAACTAGTAGGGGGTATGTATGCCGATTCTTGTGTAGTTTAATTTCTGTACTTTTTTAATTTATTTTTCACATTAAATTATTCTTCTTAATCATAAGAATCTCTTATAATGTTGTAGGCTCCTGTAGATTTTTTTTTCAACATGCAAAAAACAAATTATGAGAAATTTTGCATGGTTGATGCTACATTTACACCCAAGAACTTCAGAAGTGTGTCATTCGACATAGTCAATTTTCATTCATTTCTACCATTTTTACCGTTCTGTGAGTCCATCTTCAGCACATCCACATTTCTTTCGCCACCATAAAAATAAGACCGACACTGGGGAATGAGTATGCCTAAGAATGATTTTTCAATCCTTAATTTAGACAGGATCCAAATGAGCATGGGAATGGTGATGAGAACATTGGGGAATGAGAATAGTGATGTGTGATTTTTCATTCCCTCCATTTAGACAGGAATGACCCATTACCCAAATCGGTAAATGCTCATTCTTGTTGAAGTCCCACATAAGCCACAATTGGACCATTCTCCTAAATATATGTTGGAACCTCCTCATCTCAAAGGCTCTTTTGGAGAGTAATCAAATGGGGTTCCACATCATCTCACTATTCTGTTATACCAAGCCAACCAGCAATATTGATTCTCATTCCTTGTATCCCATAACCTTCATTGAAGAACAAAACAGTCAGTTTTTTTAATCATCTTCAGATAGAAAAATATAAGAGCTATAAACTGTGGTAAGGGCCTGTAATTAACTCATCACGGAGTTGGATTGGTGATGCAGTGCTCAGGTTTACAAGCTAACTCGAGCTCCATAACCAATTGCTAAACTTTTGAGCCAATTGACCATTGGTAAATGTTTTTTGTGACCATATATATGCACATCACAATAGTTGTACTTCCCTGAAGCAGATCATAATACCATATTAACCTCTGGGGGTTCTATTTCAAAGCCAATCAACTCAGGGGATGTTCGGGTTTTCCATTACGTTTACGGATAAAGCTGTCTGTGTAGATTAATCTATCTGTATAGATTGGGAAGGTTTTTATTTGGGAGAGTTTGTTCATAGATGGAAGGAGCGTGTTTTTTAATTGGGAGGGGCAGGTTTAGAAAAAACTTGGCTTTCTGCATAAAGCTCCCCTTAGAAGCTTACTGAATAAGCCACTACCAAACAGTCATGTTTAGCTGATAGAATAATCTGTGAGTCCTATTAAGCTGCTAACAAACATGCCCTTAGTGTCATATATGTTCATCAAGTGATTTGTTAATCCCAGATATTGTTGAATAGTTGCTGGTATAACTTACTATAAAATTTCAGCCACTTGAGATTGTTGCCGGGATTGCTTGTTTGAATCCATGAATTTTCTTTTCCTCTCATCTTTTCATAACATCTTGTTGATCATATAAAAGGTCAGATATGCATCTGTTACAATCAAGAAAAATGTTGGTGTTGCAGGAAAAATTATTTTACAGAGGGGGGTTACCTTTATCCCAAGTTTGATGCTGTGGAAGCTTTTAGGAGATCAATGAAGACATGGGGAAAATGGATTGATAAGAATATGGATCAAGAAAAGTTGGTCTTTTACCGCGGCTACTCATCTGCCCATTTCAGGTACTGTTTTCCTAGACTCGTTCTTATTACTCCGTTGTAGAAACAGGGATTTTGTTGAATCCCACATCGACTAGCCTTGGACCCTTTCTCCTCAATATATGTTGAAACCTCCATGCTCTTTTGAAGAATAATTTAATGGGGTTCCACATATATTCTCACATTGTCTACCACTTTAAGGTCCCATTTGATTTGCAAGAATGGAATGGGTTTTGGGGAATTGAATTCAAATCCATTCTAATCCTGTGTTTGGTTTGTGAAATTATTCGGATTTGAAATCCATCGAACATAAGATTTTGAAATCCTAAGTGGGAGGTTGGGATTTTCACGGGATTTCGTAGGATTTGTATATAATAATGTTTAAAAATATGTTAAAACCATTTGTTTTCTAATAATCAATGAATAAAAAAGTAATTTAATTATTTATAATTATTTATTATTTGTTATCACAAATTATTAATTAGGATTGAAATTCAATTCGGTTCCAAACCTAACATACCAAAGCTTTCAAATCCAAATCCCTCCAATTCCAAATCCATTCATGAAATCCAAATCTCTCAAAACCATTCCATCAAACCAAGCCGCCCCTAAGGGTTTTGACAATATGCGCCCATTTACCCTCCATTGAAGAGGGAATGTTGGGGTCTCATATCGGCTAGACTTGACCAATTCCTCCTCAACATGACATAGCAGTTGCATGTTTTATGTTGCAAATTTGATTACTTGACCCCAGAAGTCAAACTTTGGTTTGTGCCATAGTTATAGCATACCGCGTTTCTGCTGTCACCTCCATGTTTTGCTTTCATTACTTTTCTTCAATTCTAAGGGGCAATTATCAACACAAACCTAGTAAGTGCTTACCTGGTAAGATTTGTGATCATCAAAATAGCGTAGTATAAGCATCTCTTAGCCGGTAAGCACTAGAGTCACCACCCTCACTTACCGGTGACTATCATCTCTGACCGGGTAAGCATCTCTTTCTTGATAAGAGGCAGCAAGTGTTCAGTAATGGCCTCTAGAGGGTAGAAAATCACCATCTTATTCTTGACTTTCTTGATTAAAACAGAGGTGGAGAATGGGATTCAGGTGGAACATGCCATGACGAGACTGAGCCCATTAGAAGTGGGAGAATCATAGATTCGTACCCGCAAAAAATGCAGATACTTGAAGAAGTGATCCAAGAAATGCGATTCCCAGTTGTAGTTTTAAATGTTACAAGGTTGACCAATTTTCGTAAAGATGGTCACCCATCGGTTTATGGCAAAAACGTGACTGGTCTGAAAAAAGTGTCGACTAAAAAGGAAGATTGTAGCCATTGGTGTCTTCCAGGAGTCCCCGATGCTTGGAATGAACTCATTTATGCCACGCTAGTAGCTCGATCACGGTAACCGCTTAATGATCAAACATCATTATGCGTAGACTTTACATTGCAACGGTCAAAGAACAACCTTAGAAGTTATTATACATGAAGTACGTAGTCATTGCAGAGGGTTGCAAATCACAAACACATTGTTTACACATGTTTTTCAGAAAACGATAATATTATTCAATTGGCAAAATGGAATGAAGTTTGTCTCGGTTCCTATTTAATGTAACAAAGAGTATCTTTTTATCAATCCATGTAACATAGTTTCAAAAATTTTATTTAATGTAACTAAGTTCCAACATTTCATGTTATGAAGCCATTCTTTGACCGATAATTTGATGCTCTTGTAACATTTAATGACGTAAATGTCAAGTTTCTCGTTTGTTTCCTTGTAACCCTTTCGTAAATAGGTATCCACATCATAAAATGTTACATGATTGGTAGGTTACTGATTAAAATGTGTAGAAAATAAGAAATTTTGCAACTTTGTTACATCGATTAAGGCAAGGAAAATATTCGCTACAATAAATAAGAAGTAAACTAAAAAACTCTGTTGTATTTTGAAATATTTTATCCTATTAATATCCTCACACGTGCAAAATTTGGCCTTTTATGGTTGGATCCGTTTTTGGCAGGTGGCCAAAAATCACGAAATAAAAAACGAAAGATTACACAGATATTGATTATTGCCAAAGTAGAGATGTTATAATAAATTTTTTTTTAAAATAGAGAAAACAGAGATTTTGGGCATGTTTTTGCTCCAAAACATTTCTCTAGAACGGAGAAAGTAGAGAAAAAGTGTAATAGTTTCTAAATTTGGAGAACATCTCAAAAATAATTACAATAAGAAAAATAGTTTTTAATATATTTTCATGAATAGGAAACACTAAAAATAAATATTTAGAAATGTAAATAACATTTTATTAGATTAATGAAATATTTTATTAATATTATCAAAGTTGCAATATTTAAAATGATAAACCTGTTACAGTTGGAATGTATTTTTATTTTAGTGATTTTGAAATTTCATTCTCTATTTTAAAGAATCTCTTGAAATTACGATCAAAGAAAGTAGATCCTTAGTAGAGATTCTAATGGCAAATTTGGGTTTCTATGATCAATGAGACACCCTCTATCAAAAATATGCTCGATATCATTTGAAAATACGGTTTTTTTCCTAATTTTTTGAGTAAACAATGATTTTTGTTTTAATGATCCGTTAGCAATTGCGGTTTCCGCGCTTGTATTTTCGAAATCATAATTTTCATTCCTATGGTTTGGAATTTATTGTTGTTTCCATCCTTGAAGCTACGTTAGTGATTTACCGTTAAGTATGCAAGATGAAAATAACAATGAATTGTAAACGATAACGGGTGAAAAACAATGAATTATAAACTAAAAAGGACGAAAAAATAATGAATTGAAAATTACGATAATGTAAATTATAATTTCGAAAGCATATGAACAAAAATAGCAATTTTTAACAAATCATAGGGATAGAGATGGAGTTTACTCTTATTATTTATTGTTGAGATATCCTCCATATTTATTTCTTAGAGGGTCTTTCGCTGTCACTCTATTTTCATATTTATTTCTTAGAGCTTCTCCCACGAGCATGTATCGTATACAAAACTGATCCTCCATATTTTATAGATTTGCTCTAATTGATGATGCTTGATGGAGTTCAATTGAGTTTGATTAGTACTTGATACATTCACAAACATTCGTATATTGGATATACTTTGATTAACATTCATTCATTCATAAACAAAATTCACAAACATTCGTATATTGGATATACTTTGATTAACATTCATTCATTCATAAACAAAATTCACAAACATTCGTATATTGGATATACTTTGATTAACATTCATTCATTCATAAACAAAATATGAGCAACGAGTGAACACTGTAACTAATATGTCCTATAACTTTCAAGAAGAGAAATCAAGTTTTACAACATATAGTGTGGACTATCGATGAACATTCTTTCATAATTTTTTCGGCAAAAGACGTATTTAGGCAATATTAATAGGAAAATATGAAGTGCTTCTTATACCATCTTTAACAAAGTTAATTACCAATAGTCCTTAGGCCCTTTCGACATGTTACTACTTCTTACCAGTGTACTTCTTTTAGTCTTTATAAGGTCACTGATAGATTTGTTGATAACCCTCTGAATAATCTTCTAATACTTTGTCATTTTGTACTTCTATAACTTTTGGTTCTTTTACATGTAAAAGGTTTGGTATGAACTCAGTTAGATCGGTCTGGTATGAACTCAGTTAGATCAGCAATATCCAATATGTCAAGAGGTATATCAACTGATGTCGATTAAAGATCTACTATCTGAATTACGCACCATGCCTTCTCCCTAAGTAGCCAAAATTCTTGATCGTAGGGATGGTAAAAAACCGTGCACCTACGAAACCCAATACTCGACCCCGTTTTGACTTGGGAATCCTGAATTGACCACAGATGGGGTGGGAATCCCCCAATTTATAAACCAGGGATGGGGATACCCTTCAAACCCGACCCCAAATCCAACCTCGAGTATTAAGTGTTGTGAGAAACCTAATGAGTATATATATATTTATATATATATATATATATATATATATAAATCAATTATTCCATGATGAAAATTTGTAAATAGTTACATTATTGATTTGGCTGTTCATTGAATTTTTTTTTTAAAATAACGACATGATTACATAAAACTTCAATTATTAACTTGATATATTTCAGTTTGAACTATGTTTTAATATTACCCTTATACAAATGCAATATTTACAATTTGGATAATTAGTATTTTAGCATTATATGTCATTTAAAACATAAAATTGGCATTTATATACATAATATATAAAACATTACATAAAGAATTAAATTGCATAGATGGGGAAAAATCCCCGATTCCCCCATGGGGATCCCGTTCCCGAATCAGGATGGACATGAAATCTTATTTCCCGACATGGATGGGGACGGGGATTAAAGAGGGGATGGGGATGGGATTGCGATCCTCGATACTTGAGAACTTGTTGCCGTCACTACTTGATCGGATAGTTATCGAGACTACGACCAATAAAATTGAAGATACACAAATCTCACCAACTTTATACTTGACAAAGAGAAATGTCTATCCGAGAAAAGTCTAAGGGGCCGTTTACCTAAACACCTACCTGGTAAGCACTTACGGTAAAATTCAACACAATTGTTTACTTATCGGGTAAGATTTTATTCACTAAAACGCATTCTATGCAACAATTTATCCCGGTAAGCGCTAACCATGGTAAGAGTCCTTGTCCTCAGTTACCGGGTAAGACTCTCGATACTTGTCTTCGCTCTTACCGGGTAAGATTTTTAGTCCTAGCCATATTCATCCAGTAAAGTAAAGTGACTTGGTAAGTGCTTACTCGGGTAAGCGTTTGATAAACGGCACCTAAGTATCAAAAAAAGGTCAAAGATCTGACTAGGCGAGTGGAAGATCTGACTATGAAGAGCCAGAGATCTAAAGAAGTCTAACCTTGTTGATCCAGACTTGTGCCTTAGAGAATATCCAGAAGAAGATCTTATCCATCCAACTCTTTGTTCCCCTACAAGCTTTGAAGACTTTTCAAGTATAAACCTGAGGATATAAGGCCAGGTGGTAGTTTATCACTTGACAATTTTGTAGATTTAATAACTATCATGTATAGTTAGTTAGATCTTTTCTTTACTTGCATAAATAGTTGTAGATTCTAGAGTTTTTGAACATACACATTACTTAAATACATTTGTAATGGAATTCTGATAATCCTAGATTTAAACAAGTAACAATATAATTTAACCACAATCTCATGAATCATTCATCATGTATATTACTATTTCTAGAGAGAGAAAGTTAGAATGAGAGTGATGAACATATTCTCTCTCTAAACTCTACGATTATGATTTACAATGAAAGTTCTCTATTCCAAATTCAAGCAAACAAGGTATTTATATCCTACGCTAATAAAACATGTAAAATACAATTAAGCTCTTCATATGCTGACTTTGGTTGACTCTTTGACTTTAGGCTTTGACCAATCTTCATTACAAATATCTTCAAGCTCGATGATCTTGAATACAATAATATTTGGCCAAAACAATCTCTCCCTTTGTATTCGAGATCACAATCTTCGTAACAAAGCCTTTCTATAGATCTTTGACTTAACGATCTCCCCTAATGAAGATGATCATACTATGTCAATCTTTAAACAAGATGAATTGATGAATAACAATCTCTCATTTAACAAAACAAACTTCAGAAATAAATCTTCACTTTGAAATCAGCTTGAAACAATCTTCAAAAACTTCAGAAGCTTTATCTTTGAATCTTTAAACGATCATTAGATATTCAAATAAATCTTTTGAATCAAGAGTTAAGCCATATACATTTAGGCTTGGAGCTTTGACACTGCATATACTAAGCTTATCACCTTCATATCTTGAAATAATCCAACTTCAACAACGAACTTTTCAAACAACTTTGTTTTGTAACTCTAATTAATCTTTCATAGATATATCAACAATGAATCTCAACAGTATAGCACAAATCTCTTAATCGCATAAAAAATCTTTGAATCCAAAGGCTTTTCAACCTTAGACTCAACAGATTTAGATAAAATCCTTCTCTTCTACAAACTGACTCATTATAACCAAATTTAACTCCCCCTCAACATAATCACTTTATTTTTAAACATGACACTTTTATCTCGTAAGCTTTGTCTTTTGAAATGTACATCAGTACTCCTCCATAACATCTTCTACATCTTCTCTGTTGAATTACTACTTTAGAAGCTACACTAAGGAAAAGAACTTTCCCACAATCAATCCGTATATACAAAAAATGATATTGAACTAGAAGTTTATGTTCCACCTTTTCTGAAAGAAAAGATTTACGAAATAAAAAATGTTTTTGAAGAAGAACATAATCAAATGCTTTTAAAGATTAAAGATCTTGAACTTTCTGTTTCAAAGGCTTCTAAAGAAAAACAAGTTCAAGATCCTCAAAATGTTCCTTCTTCTTCTGATTCAGATAAATCTTATAAGCTTTTGTGGGAAATACATTTCAACAGTCTAACCCTGATATGCCATCTACTTCTGGCTCAACCTTTTTAGATGATAGAGTGAAAACATTCGATGAGATGGATTTCTCTGCCTATATGAATTCCGATGAATGTTCAAACCAAGAGATTGATAAATTTGATTCACTGCTAAAAAAAAGATTCATGTTGATTTAAAGAAATTAAAAGGAAAAGAAAAGGAAGTTCCAGTTCCATTTTATAAAGGAAAAAGATCTAAATTTGTTCATGAGAATACCTACTATTCTAATGGTAAATCTAAAATAAATTCTCAGAAACAGAAAAGAACTGGAAAATTTCAACCCAAACATACTTATAAGTTTTAATTTTCTGATTTTGGCTTTTCTGATGTCACATATTCTGGGCATAAAGGTAAACCTGTGAAACAGGTCTGGAGGGTGAAGAAATCTCCGAAAGAAAAAGAGAGAGAAAAATCATTCAATTTTGTTCCCATTGGTAGAAAGAACAATTTAAATTATGTAGACATTTGTAATGCTTTTGTTGAAAACATTTATTTTCTGCAAAAAGTGTATTCAGTTAAGTATTTAATCGATCTGTCTCGTAACAAGATTTTTTGTTCTACAAGTGGATTGAATGATTTTATAGACAATACTTATGCTTGTGAATGGTTTGGCACATATCATGTTTCTAATTATAAAAATCCTAAACCAAAGGTGTGGAAACAAGCACATGCTCGGAAGAAAAAAGATATTGTCAAATTTTGTGAAAAAGTATGGTGGGACGGTGCGGTTTGGAATGATCAGTTTTCACTGATCATGAGCTAAGGAGACATCATGCAATGAAATCTTACTATCAAGAAGGTGTATTACGTAGAAGGTCTCGAACACAACCTCTTCCGTATTGGTCAATTCTGCGACAAGAACCTTGAGGTTCATTTTAAGACAATCGCTACAGTGTCCGAACAGCAGAGGGAGTTGAACTATTAGCTGGCAAAAGACGATCAAATCTTCACACGATTGATCTGTCTAACATCAAAATCAACTATGTTGTTTGTCTTCAGTCCAAAGCCTCTGTGCAACAAAACATCTTGTGGCACAGACGACTCTCCCATTTAAACTTTGCAAATCTTAACAAGTTGGTGATGGGAAGGTTGGTAAAAGGCTTACCAGAGCTGAAGCTTTATAAAGAACATTTATGTGTTGCTTGATAGATGGGGAAGATAAAGAAAGCTTCTCACAAGTCCGTTGCTGAGCACAAAATTTCAAGACCATTGCAGCTGATTCATATGGATCTTTGTAGTCCTATGAGGACTCAAAGCATCAATGGGAAGAAGTACGTGCTGGTGATGGTGGACGACTACTCACGATACACTTGGGTCAGGTTCTTGAGAACCAAGGATGAAGCCATTGAGCTCATCATTTAGTTCATCAAAAGTGTACAAGTGAACATGCAGTTGAGCATGCAATCGATCCAGACTAACAACAGGACTGATCAAGGATAGTACACTGGATGGCTATCTAGAGTCTGTTGGCATCATTCATACCCTGTCAGCGCCCCGAACTCCACAACAAAATGGAGTGGTAGAGAGGAATAATTGTACATTAGCAAAAGCGACACACACCATGCTCGTTTACTCAAAACTACCACTCTACCTATGGGCGAAAGCAGTCGACACTGCCTGTTTCACGCAATATCGCTCCATCGTCAACAAACGTTTTGGTAAAAATCCTTATGCTGTCATAAATAATCATGTGCATAATATCAAATTCTTTCGAGTTTTTGGTTGCAGGTGCTTTGTCTTAAACGACAACGATGATCGTGGAAGTTTAACCCTAAGGCGAACGAAGTACTCCTCATCGGATACTCCAAGGAGTTTGCAACATACCGTGTCTACAACAAATGGACGAAGATAGTTAATGAAAGTGTGAACATTTCATTTGACGAATTAGAGGATATCGATTAACACATCAGTTCAGAACTCGTGCTTTCTAGAGTCCGAGCAGTAAATCAATAGAGTCCAAATCTAGCGACAAACTCCAATGAGACTTCTAACTCTCATACTTTTGATTTAGATTTTCTGTTTGAAAATTTTCACAATGAGTATTTTGGAACAACTACAATTAATGATATTCTTCCTGTTCCAAACATTGTTCAAGTTTTCAGCATGGAGGAATCATACTCGCCTTCTGAAGCTTGTACATCAAAAGATATAACTGACACAACTCAAAACACTGAATCAACCAACAATGATACTCCCCAAGTGACGAAAGAGACCCCGACTTCATTTGAACAATCTCAAGTCTCTGCTCCGGTCACTGATACTCCTCAAGTAAACCAGATTATTTCAAATCTAGAGACTGCTCCAACTCTCGAAATGGTTCAAGATCTGCCTCTGAGTTCATACGTAGACCCAACGCTGATCAAAAGACGTTTTAACCTCTGCCTCACACGATCAAATGGACAAAATATCATCCTTCTCATCAAATCATAGAAGATCTAACATCCATTGTGATAACACGATCTGTGTTTTGGAATGAATACTTGTTCACAACCTTCCTGAGCAAGGTAGAACCTCCCAAGGTCTCCTAAGCTCTTGAAGACCCAGACTGAATCATGGCAATGTAAGAGGAGCTAAACCAGTTTGAAACATTTAAGGTCTGGCGACTCGTACCTCATTCGGAGGGCAAGTCAATCATCGGTACCAAATAGGTATTCAAAAACAAGAAGGATGAAGATGGTGTCGATATACGAAACAAGGCAAGATTGGTGGCAAAGGGATACAATTAGCAAGAAGTTATGAACTATCAAACCGGAAGTAGTGCAGATAGATCTAGAAGCTATAAAGATCTTCATGCTTCGTAAGATAATGCTCGGGTACGTATCAGACTTGCAGTTGGGCCTTGAGATAAATCAACCAAAGATAAACTTGTTGAAGCAAAAGCAAAGTCTAGAAGATATAGAGTCCCTGATAATAGAGCAAATCGAGTTTGGCATTGTGTACTCCAACAACATCGGAGAAAAGAAGTTCATATGATTCAACGAGCTACCAGCTTACTCTGACGGAACCATAAAGATAATCAAACTGAAGTTGTCAAACAAGCTAAAGCTAGAAAGAAAAGGACTCAATAAGCTCAACCCGCATGACAAGAACTTGAGGTTGAATGCCTTGGACCTGGTTGACAAGAAGTTGGAGTATCGAAAGATTAGCACAGAATCAAAGTATATTTGGCCACCGTCCGAGAAGACGAAGATTTATCTAAAGAGGTTTTATTACAAAAGGGGGAGAATGTTAAGTTTTGTATTTTAATTGTAATAAAGTAGAAGGGCCTAAAATATAAATACCGTCGAGGTATATATATATATATATATATATATATATATAGCTACCCTAGTCTCTAGAATAGGTCAACTCTTCATTGTAATTATCAGCTAGTTATTGAGAGCGTCGCCCAAGGAAAAACCAGTATTTTTGTATTCCAGATTTTGAATCAATAGAAGCCGACTAATTTGCTATTTGCATTATCTAATTGTTATTTCATTATTTCTGGTAATCATCTGGGTAAATAACAATCCCTCTCATGACAATTAGAAGAATCCTAAACATCATGAATCATCAAACATTGGACGAATTCAGCTTTAGCAAAAACAAATCACATTACAACATTTCCAATTAGATTCCTCCCCTTCACATGAATCAGATTTGTCCCCCTTAGAAAAATATTTTCTCGGAAACAAATTCCTCTTCCTTTGAAAATGGATAATTAGCTAATACAGAAGCACATTTAGCAACTGTTATCACATCAATTAAAATAATTGAGTGGCCTATTTTCAGTGTTGGCATCTGTTGGTCCCTTGAGGGCCTACAAGATAAGTAAAACAGTTTGTAGAAGGGGGGGGATGAATACAAACACAATATTTTCAAATTTAAAAATGTAAATTGATAAAGAAGATCAATACAAATTTTACAAGACTATTTACGAAAAGATTAGGTAAGAAAACCTATCTAAACAATCTTTGATTACAAACATATTCTTAGCAAATGAGAAAAGAAATGTTGTAAGAAAAGTTCCTTACTTAAGCTAAAAAAATGCTCAAAGTAAGAATTAGGTTTAGAGAGTGAGTTGCGCGCAATCTGCATGGAGAAGAAACACTTCTATTTATACCCAGTGCATTAAATGTTCATTTAATTCAAAATGATAGGGTTAGAGTGCGTGTCAAGCCTTAAGAGGAAGGCTTGTCCTTTACTACAGTGAATAGTACAAAAAGCACTATTCATGAGCAAACATCCATACATAAAATTGGTGGAGAATAGAGTCAACTAGTCGGCTCCGTACCGTACCAACGTTTAGAAGGGTATGGGTTTGTCCTTTGTGTGTATAAGGAGAAGACAACAACAATCGTGCTAAACAAGCTTCCTTTGATCGCTGAATGTTGGAATAACCTGAAGGTCTCTTCAGCATTCGCTGAGGCTTGAGCAGTCTTCACACATATGTAGACAGGCTTGTAATCACTGCATACCGCTTTAGATCACGTACTGGCCAATCTTTAATCTTCAGTTTCAGTCTTCGACATTAGTTGAAGGTTCTTTGGTGTGAGTGTTGTCTTCTTGAAGTATCATTGTCTCTGATTGAATTACAATACAAGTTCTTCAGCGATCACTGAACAGGTTCAATGATGATTGTTGGAACTGAAAAGACAAAAACATAAATACAACGTAAAAGTGAAAAGGAATTATCATCAAATCAATGAGAGAGAGAATCAACAATCTCCCCTATTTGATGATAACAAGACAACAGAAATAAAGTTGTCTTATCAAATAATAGTAAGGAAAATTTACATATAAAGTACATGTCCCTTTTTACTATTTTGGGATCTTTTTCAGTGAGTCACTCTCTGCTTGAGAATTTTCCTTAAGTTATATCTGAGAGAAAAGTACAAGTATGGAAACTGAAACTAAAAGCTTATTCACTGATTTATAGATTGTCAGTGAATGTAAAAAGTAACACTGGAACTCATAGACTTGTGTCCCTATTACTTTTTTCAGGGATCTTTTTCAGTGAAGTACATGAAATACTCATTTTATTATCATTGGTAATATTACAAGTAGTTCAGTACATGTCTARTGBTTACAGACTATAAGAATAATCACTGAAAGTAGACATAGTACAAGAAGTTACAAGGAAAAGTAGATTGTCGTTACAAAGAGAAACTATTCTAGAACACTTAGATCTATGTAGTTAGGTACATCTTCACCAAGGTTTCTTCGACGTAGGCATTCCCTTCATATCTTCAGATCGATGACTTTTCCAGGCATGCTATCATCTATCCAGAGCAAGAGGTAAACCAAATGACTCATTTGACATAGATGTAGCTCTGACATTTTCTGAAATCTGACTCCACCTTCATTGTCAAGGAATATAACTCCTAACTCATGTTTAAAATGCACAGCATTGGGTGTATAGGGACCCTTATCTGCCATGTCAAGATTCAGCATAGAAATTTCTGTACTATGGTGGCCCTTCAGGACTTCATTTAAGGAGAACCTTGTTTCAAGATCTTTTCTTAGGAATGGTCCATCATTAAGATCAGAGAGCTTGAGTTTCTTCTTCCCACATTTCTTCAGAGATGGCTTGTCAGGGACTGCAACATACCTGGACATCCTTTTGATGAGATCGCTGATGGTGTCCTCGATAATCGTCTTATGTCTTGACTTGGATTGCAGAATGGCTTGCCTGATCTCCATCCATTCGCTGTATCCATGTCTTCAGTCTGCTTCTTCTGAAGCTCTAGTTCTACTTCAGCCCGCAATGCCTCAAGTCTTTCAGCTTCAGAAAGGAAGTCAAACTCACTATTGGTCCCTTGAGGTCTATAAGAAGAGTAAAACAATTTGTAGAAGGGGGGGGGATGAATACAAACATAATATTTTTAAATTTAAAATATATATTGATAAAGAAGATCAATACAGATTTTACATGATTGTTTGCGGAAAGATAAGGTGATAAAAACCTATCTAAACAATCTTTAGATACACAATAAGTCTTAGCAAATACAAGAAAAGAAATGCTATAGAGAAGATTCTTTACTTAAGCTAGAAAATGCTTGAAGTAAGAATTAGGGTTAGAGAGTGAGTTGCGCGCACTCTGCATGGAGAAGAAACACTTCTATTTATACCCAGTGCATTAAATGAACATTTAATGCAATATGGTAGGGTTAGAGTGCATGTCAAGCCTTAAGAGGAAGGCTTGTCCTTTGCTACAGTGAATAGTACAAAAAGCACTATTCAAGAGCAGACATTCTTACCTAAAGTTGGTGGACAATATAGTCAACTAGTCGGCTCCGTATCGTACCAACTTTCATAAGGGTATGGGTTTTTGTCCTTTGTGTGCATAAGGACAATGCAACAACAATCGTGATAAGCAAGCTTCCTTTGATCGCTGAATGCTGGAATGACCTGATGGTCTCATCATCATTCGATGAAGCTTGAGCAGTCTTCACACATATGTAGACAGACTTGTAATCACTGAATACTGCTTCAGATCACGTACTCGTCAGTCTCTAATCTTCAGTTTCAGTCTTCGATGTTTGTTGAAGGATATTGGGTGTGAGTGTTGTCTTCTTGAAGTATTGCCGTCTGTGATAAATTTACAATGCAAGTTCTTCAGCGATCACTGAACATACTCAGTGAAGATCGCTAGAACTGAAAAGACAGAAACGTAAATACAATGTACAAGTGAAAAAGGATTATCATCAAATCACTGAGAGAGAGGATCAACAATCTCCCCCTATTTGATGATAACAAGATAACACAAAGAAGGTTATCTTATCAAATAATAGTAAGGAAAAGTTGCATATGAAATATATGTCCCTTTTTACTATTTTGGGATCTTTTTCAGTTAGCCAGTCTCAGCTTAAAATTTTTCATTATGTTATATCTAAGAAAATTACAAGTACGAAAACTGAAACTGAAAGCTTATTCACTAACTTATAGATTGTCAGTGAATGTGAAAAGTAACATCAGAACTCATAGAGTTGTGTCCCTATTACTTTTTTCAGGTATCTTTTTCAGTGAAGTACATGGAGTACTCATTTTATTAATCATAGGAAATATTACAAGTATTACAGTAAATGTCTAGAACTTACAGAATACAAGTACAATCACTGAAAGTAGACATAGTACAAGAAGTTACAAGGAAAAGTGGATTGTTGTTACAAAGAGAAACTAATCTAAAACTCTTAGATCTATGTAACAAGATACATTTTCACCAAGTTTTCTTCGACATAGGAATTCCCTTCGTATCTTCAGATCTACGACTTTTCCAGGCATGCTATCATCTATCCAGAGCAAGAGGTAAACCAGATGATCCATTGGACATAGATGTAGCTCTGACATTCTCTGAAATCTGACTTCACCATCATAGTCAAGGAATATATCTCCTAACTCAGGTTTAAAATGCATAGAGTTGGGTGTATAGGGACCCTTATCTGGCAAGTCAAGATTCAGTATAGAAATGTCTGTACTCTGGTGGCCCTTTAGGACTTCATCTAAGGAGAACCTTGTTTCATGTTCGTTCCTTGGGAATGGTCCATCATTAGGATCAGAGAGCTTGAGTTTCTGCTTCCCACCTTTCTGTAGAGTTCGCCTGTCAGGGACATTGACATACCTAGACATCCTTTTGATGAGCTCGCTGATGGTGTCCTCGATAAGTGTCTTGTGTCTCGACTTGGATTGCTGAATGGCTTGTTTGATCTCCATCCATTCACTGTATCCATAACGGCCTAAGTAGGAAGGGTACTCGGTAATGGCATCAAGATTGCCCCTGGTGATGAGCATTGAGACCAGCATTCCACCGTCTTTGGAACGTCCGCTGATGCTGATGCTGATAATCGGGCGGGGACTAACTCTCTTTTTCAGCTTTGCTTCTCTCCATTGCTTGTCCTTTTCTGTTAGCTTCAGGTTCTTCTCATGCTCAGCTTCTGCAATAGAAAGAAGTTTAGCCTGGGCTTGGATAGCGTTCACCATTTTCTTGGACTTTTTCTTGGGGAGGACCTTTGCAGCTAGTGGCTTGGCCAGCTTCAAGCTGTCTTCAATCTGCTTCTTTTGAATTTCTAGCTCTTCGTCAGCCCTTAATGCCTTGAGTCTTTCAGCTTCAGACAAGAAATCGAACTCACCACCACTAGAGGTACGAAGAGGGATTTTTACTTTAGTCTGGTCGAGTGACTCCTTCAGGTTAGACATCTACTGCTCGGTAGGAGTACAAGAGACGAGTTGATCAGGTACCTGCTCCAGTCGACCGCAGGTTGTTGATGGAATATGAAGTTGATATTTTGAAGTAATCACTACCTGAGAGGTAGAGTCTTCAAASAAAGGTTGTTGAGGGATATTGAACAATAMCTTCRAGTTTCCTTCTTCAGCAACTGCCTTGCCTTTCGACTTGGGGTCCTGGTTCACTGATGGAGTAGATTCACCTTGCCTTTGCTCCCCCTGGGATGCGGAATACATGAGGGCAACACCCTTGGTGACGGTTGATGGCTTATGGTACTTGATGGTAAAGTCATCTTCATCATCATTGTCGTCGTTGCCATCTAGATCATTTTCGGGGTTTGGAATGGTAGGTTCATCATCTTCATCATCATCATCATCTTCATCTTCATCATCACCAGCAGCAGTGATGAAAGGGGCATCATCCCTAGGGATGCCATTGACATCCTCAGTTGGAGCAGCTTTGGTGGTCATGATTACAGGAGCAGCAACTGCTTCAGCTCTGAGAACCTTAGCTTCAACTGCAACTGTAGCTGATACTGGACCAACAGCCTGAGAAGGAGTAAGCACAACATCAGATGATTCACCAGCGTTGGACCTCATCTCCCCCTCTCTGGCTAAGACTTGAGAGAATTGGCCTAAGAGTTCATCCAAGCGCTAACGCTGGAGAACCATTATAGCCTCTAGCCTTTGCAAAGCACTGGCTAGAGTTGTTGTTGCCTCACGCGTCTCATGGAGCTGGGCGCGATCACTGGCTGAGAAAGAAGAAGGGATCACTAGAGCTGGTTGACGAACAACATCCAAGATTTGTTGAAGAAGGCCAGTCTGCTAATCAGCAATAGCCTGAGCATCGTCAGCCCTACTGTGAAGAACAGCAATGGCATCGGTGTTGACTTGAACAACTTCTTGGAGAGTCTGGAGATGACTCTGAACCTCTTGAATGTCCGCCTGGATGGCAAGGAAGTTCGCATCAAGATCACCTTGGCAGGACATCTCTTGGTGGACTTCTTTGATCCTGTAGAGGACGGTATCAACGGCGGGAAGGAGAAGCTTGATATCAGATGACATATCATAGTCATCGTCAACTTCTTCATCTCCTCCATCATCTTTCTCTCTTTCTCCTCCATCATTCTTCTCTCTTTCTTCCTCTTCCACTTCCTAAGCATCAGACCGATGCATCGAAGAAGGACCTGCAAAAAGAGAAGCGTGAGCTGAAGGCTCAAGGTTAGAAGAAAAGACAGGGTAGGAAGATGGAATATCTGAGGGGCCATCAGTGATATCTAAAGGATTGTCACTGGCATGAGCAAAGATGTCCTCGAGAGGATGGCCATCTGTATGCAGATGAGCATCGAGAGGAGCAACCTCAGTGTCACACCCCGCTAAAGCGGAAACACGAGGCGCGACAGTTAGGAGTTCATCGCACTAGGATATATTTAACACCAACCATACATTCATAGCCATAACACAAAAAATAATCCAAAGTTTAAAATTACATTCACCGATTACATTTCAACAGAAACAAAGTTTTTAACAAAATAAGTTCGTTAC
>NW_020202314.1:23834-24887 GCF_001531365.2 Cynara cardunculus var. scolymus
AACCACATGGATAGAGCATTCTTACGAACTACCTCAGCGGTGACTACTTCGAGTCACATGTGTAGAGCATACTTTAATAACCAAGTGCACCCCTACTCGTCAATCAAAAGGGTGGGTATGACAACCAAATAGCACTACCCACAAGAATCATAGACTCAAAATGAGTTAATAGTAGTGTAAACAAACGGGCCAACTGTAACAACCCTCAATATTGACATATATATAATTCACATCATCATACTCATCATACTAAAAATAGTATGATTACAAAACATGGACTAACAAAATGTATCTTTAATACATATATGAATAAACTAATATTATCATTTAAACTTTTCCCTTGCCTTTATCTTGCAAAATACGTTGACCTGCAAAACAGGTTAGTCCAATAACTGAGCGTTAGACCAAAAGGTCTAGTGAGTGTATAATTCTCAACAATCAACATATATTCCAAACAATTAGTTCAGAATCAAACCTGTTCTGATACATAAACTTATTCATGTATCTCTCTTTCTTGCGGTTTCTCGCGGTTATACCACCATTACATCTCTCTCGCAGTTACACCGTCATTATATCTCTCTCACAGTTACACCGCCATTACATCTCCCTCRCRGTTACACCGCCATTACATCTCTCTCGCGATTACACCGCCATTACATCTCTCTCGCGGTTACACCGCCATTTCATCTCTCTCGCGGTTACACCGCCATTACATCTCAAAAACATTTCAAAAACTTTCTATCTCTTTATCCGGACTTGAAGTCCGGTCAATCTTATCCGGATAACAAGTCCGGTCAACTTTAACACTTGAAATTTAGTTAACATCTTTGTCCGGATAAGAAATCCGGACAATACTTCACTTATAATATTGACCGGTTTAAATTAAACCGGACAATACATGTTTCAACCTTTGACCGGTTTAAAACAWTCTGGTCAATACACCAYCCAATCTTTTGAACGGTTTACATGATATCCGGTCACCTCTTGGCCGGTTTAAATGATATCCGGTCACCTCTTGGCCGGTTTAGGAAAGACTCCGGACAAGGCATGAGC
>NW_020202314.1:28671-30807 GCF_001531365.2 Cynara cardunculus var. scolymus
TCACTATCATTTGCTGTTTCCACAATTAGATCTTCACTTAACGCTTTAGATTCTAAGTGTGCACAATTAACAAATGATGGTGACACAAAGGATCAATTTGTACCCGAATCAAATAAAACTTTGGCACATACTGAATTAACGAGGAATGTACCTGTTACCACTTCAGGGTGCTCTTCCTCCTCACCTCTCGTCATCTGAAAGGCTCTCAGTTTTGCATTAGACTCTGCCTGTCTTATCCCTCCCCGTCCACTTGGACTAACACGATTATCCATTTACTCGCGACCTGTTGGTACATACCCAAATCCTCGACCCCCAGAATATCCAGATCCCCGACCTCCAGCAAAACCAAACCTCGATTCTTTACTTGTGGACAATCAGCATTTACATGTTGAGATGAATTACAAGTAAAACACCTCCGCGTCACCCGACAGTCTCGAGCTGTATGTCCTGGTTCCTGACATTTAAAGCATACTCAAGATTCCGTATTGCAATTATGGCATCGGTTACATAATTTATCAGCAAATCTTGAGATTGGCCGATTCAAATTTTCTATAAACCTCGGTCTACGAAAATCAATTACTGTAGCTTCCCCCTTTCTTTTCTCTCCAACCCTTTCTTGCGGTTGCCGGTTAATATCTTGTTCCAATATTTCAGCAGCATCAACTGCCGCTTGGAATGTTGTCGGATTCCTGGATATCACATACTTTCGAAGATTTGCCTCCAATCCCCAGATATACTTTCTTACCTTACTGTTTTCAGATATAATATAGGCTTCAGCAAATCTAGATTGTTCCGTGAAAACTTCTGTATATTGGCGGACTGACATGTTTCCTTGCTCAAGACGAAGGAAATCATCTTCCAACTTTCTTACTGCAGCTTCAGGACAATACTGCATTTTAAATTTAACCACAAATTCTTCCCACTACATGGTTTTCAGAATGTTCAGATCTGAACTGGACAGGACTTCCCACCAATACAAAGTACTTGATCTTAAATGAGATACAACAAATATAACTTTGTCTTCTTCTGCACTTTTACTGATTTACAGACTCAGCTCTATCTCCTTAAGCCAACACATAGCTTTAACAGGATCACGCTCACCAGAAAACTTAGGAGGTTTACAAGCAAGGAACATCTTGATATCTCCTCCCTTTTGTGCTGAGGACGAAGTAAAGGGTACAGATGTACCAGTCACCGGTGTACTAGCTCCAGCTTCCTCTTGATAATTGGGATTTCTTACCACTTCTGGATTATTTTGGGTTGTACGTCCCAACAAATTTACCAGACTTTCTTGAAACTTTCCCAACTCTGCTGCCAACATTTCCTAGGTAATATATTTGGGGTCAGAAACATTATGTCCACCCCTTGCTCTTCCTCGACCACGGCCATACATTGAACTTTCTTGAGCCGACAATTCCTACTCCCCACGAGTTTCTTGTCTGATACCTCTACCTCTTCCTCGCCCCCTGCTACGGCTTCGTGTTTCTATTACATTTTCTGGATCCTCTCCGTGCATTACATTTCTTCTTCCTCGACCTCTACTACCTCTTCCATAACCAGTAAAGGTCCTTTCCGATTGATTGGGATTATCTGCCATTTCTCAGTATGTAACCTTTTCTGTCACATTTAAACACACATGATTATTCTCATAATCACAACATAATAACACATTTATCCTCATGTCTACTCATAAATCAGATTATATCAGTCATATATAATCTATCTTTCTCATAATAGTTTCAGCTATAACATATTCCCATGTTCATAGACCCAGTGAAACCTATTATCATAACTTTCCACACCTCTAGTTTAAGTCTAAGTATTTCGCAAATACCCAGATCCCTTAAACTAAGGCTCTGATACCAACTATAACAACCCTCAATATTGACATATATATATATATTTCACATCATCATACTCATCATACTAAAAATAGTATTATTACAGAACATGGACTAACAAAATGTATCTTTAATACATATATGAATAAACTAATATCATCATTTAGACTTTTCCCTTGCCTTTATCTTGCAAAGTACATTGACCTGCAAAACAGGTTAGTCTAATAACTGAGCGTTAGACCAAAAGGTCTAATGAGTGTATAATTCTCAACAATCAACATATATTCCAAACAAT
>NW_020202314.1:32165-33856 GCF_001531365.2 Cynara cardunculus var. scolymus
CTCTACATCCACATCTTATATAATGCTAACATAATGGTTTTCTTAAGCAAGTTTTTATTAAAAAAATAAGTTTCAGTACTTTATAAGTACATATATATATATAAATATGAGACTTAAAAAGTTAAAAAAAAATAAATCAACTTTTTGGGCATAACACAGTTTCTGCCAAAATTCTAAGTCCACAAAAAGGTCATTTTTGGATATCTTTCAAAAATACAAAGTTTATTAAATTTTTATCTACTGAAGTTTAGAGAGTCAAGACTATTCTGACCAAAATTCATGATATTTTGAGTTGCTTAAGTCATCCAAATGAATTTTGCAAAATAATGATACACAGTACCAATAACAGATTACATACATTCAATAATGCATTCATTTTGGAGGTTTGAATCTTCACCATTTTTAGAAATTCCAATGGGGTTTTAAAGATAACCCATAACACTAACAAATGAGATAAAAATCACTTAAATCCAACCATTTTTGAGAGAGATATGGCCATCTAAACAAGCATGTATGAATCTGCCATTGCTGGACAGATTATGCAATCTTTTTGTTTTTGATGCTTGCACCCTTAAAACTCAAAATATTTGGTTGATTCTGAATGCTACAGAAAACTAACCCATTAAACTTGAGTTTCAAAAGAAATATCAAGTATTTTTGCTAATTTTACCAAGAGATATGCATGCAACAAGTTGACTAAAAATCCTGATCATAGACAGATGCACACGAATTTTGTTCATAAGAGTTGAGGGGTCAAACCTCAATGTTTTCTTATGAATCCAGTTGGAACAAAAATCTAACTCAATGAATATGATTCTCAAAAGAAAAATTAAAGATATTGGACTTGTTTATACCAAGTTATTGTCGTCCAAAGTCAGACTTAAAATTCTGACAGTAACCAGAATACATTTTCTTATCAAAACCAAACTTTTGAGCATTCAAATACACAAAAATGGTGGTTTCTTTTGCAAAGGCTTATTCTCACCACCACATAACATAAATGACAGAGGAAAACTGTGTGTCCGAAATCACTGATCAATCTTCATTTCATCTTCACAATCATCATGGCAGATTAAGATTTAACAATAAGAACATTCATATGATTCTTGAGAGAAAAAGTCAACAACTCTAAGCTCAGTCAACTCTCTATTATGTATACGTAATCTTACAATTAAGCTCCTCTTACACTAATTTCAAAGACTTAACCATATTTATATGGTCAAACATACAAAGACAAGGTCAAAGTCAAACCTATAAGAAAAGTCAAACACGCTGACTTTTTACAATTATAGACTATTTATAAACTTTCAAGACGAATACAATTAATACTGATTTCTCAGTCCTAACAAAAACACCAAAAATTTGGGAATAATTATGCATGCAAAGACCCCCAAATTCATATTCGGATTTTTGATGCAAAAACACCCATTTTTGGATGATTTTTCACAATTTCTTGTATTCTTTGATGGAAGTTCCTAGATTTTCACCACGTATGGATATTTTTCATATCTTTAGGTGTTCAATCTCACTTCAAGAACATCAAGAATGTATCATTCTACTTGAAATGTAAATAAGTGTGGAAAAACATCAAGAAAAGGCACTAAAAGTGCTCCAAATGACTCAAAAATGCAAAGATATGATTATACCTCTAATTGTATGATGATAAACACTTGATACTTCACAATTTCAAT
>NW_020202314.1:35291-36512 GCF_001531365.2 Cynara cardunculus var. scolymus
AATAGTCCTTTCCGTTTGCCCATCGGTTTGAGGATGATAAAAAGTACTTAAATCTATCCTTGTGCCCATCGCCTTTTGTAGTGATTTCCAGAATCGCAAGGTAAAACGGCTATCTCTGTCTGAAATGATTGAAACAGGTACTCCATGACACATAACGATCTCSTTGACATACAGTTGTGCGAGTCTTTCTAAGCTGAAATCTTCTCGAATAGGTAGAAAATGTGCGGATTTYGTGAGTCGATCCACAATTACCCAAATCAAGTCATGCCCCTTTTTGGTTCTGGGTAATTTGGTCACRAAGTCCATCGAGATTTGCTCCCACTTCCATTCTGGGATTTCTGGTTGCTGTAGGAGACCGGATGGTTTCTGTTGTTCCGTCTTGACTCTCGCACAAATCAAACATTTACTCCTTTAATCCTTTGTACATTTTATCCGTTCCTGGGTGGATTGAGTACCTCAATTGGTGTGCTTCGTCCATGATTGTCGATCTCAGGTGGTCGTCCTTTGGAATCCATACCCTATCTTTGAAGTAGCGTATCCCATCTGATCGTGCTTCAAACATTTTCTCTACTTGATGCAGGGTCTCGTCCTTCAGATTTTCTGCCTTCAGAGCTTCTTCTTGGGCTTCGAGAATTTGAGCCTTTAAGCTTGTCTGTACCAACATTCCCATAGCTCGTGCTCTCGATGGCTTCACCCTTTCTTTCCTGCTCAGAGCATCTGTTACAATGTTAGCCTTTCCTGGGTGGTACTTTATTTCACAATCGTAGTCGTTGAGTAATTCGACCCATCTCCTCTGCCTCATATTCAGCGTCTTCTGATCGAGAATGTATTGAAGGCTCTTGTGGTCGGTGAAGATAGAGCATCTTGTGCCATAGAGATAGTGTCTCCAGATTTTGAGTGCGAACACCACTGCTCCAAGTTCCAGGTCATGGGTGGTGTAATTCTTTTCATGGACTTTTAGTTGCCTCGACGCATATGCAATAACTTTGTCCTTCTGCATCAATACGCACCCCAGTCCTTGATGCGAGGCGTCGCAGTACACCACAAAGTTATTCGTTCCCTCTGTTAATGCTAGAATCAACGCGTTACACAACTTGTGCTTAAGTGTCTGAAATGCTTCCTCCTGTTTCTCGCCCCAAATAAATTTCTTATCTTTYTGCKTTAGAGTCGTCAGTGGTTGCGCGATCTTGGAGAAGTTTGCAATGAATCGCCTATAATAAC
>NW_020202315.1:0-2249 GCF_001531365.2 Cynara cardunculus var. scolymus
CTTGTTAGTTGGTCTTCAAAGAAGCAGAATTGTGTATCAACTTCCACGGCAGAGGATGAATATGTAGCCGCTGCAAGTTGTTGCTCACAAGCTCTGTGAATGCAGACTCAGCTACACGATTATGGCTACTCTATTGACAAGATCCCCATTCTCTGTGATTCTAAGAGCGCAATTGCAATATCAGCCAACCCTGTGCAACATTCAAAAACAAAGCATATCGATATAAGGTACCACTTCTTTAAACATCATGTAGAAGAAGGTAATGTCGAACTATACTTTGTCAAATCTGAATTCCAATTGGCTGATCTCTTTACAGAAGCCCTTGATGAGAAAAGATTTAATTTCCTTATTGAAAAAATAGGAATGGCATGTCCAGAGTTCTAAGTGTTGTATGTCTTATTTTTCATAATCTCTTTTTATATAAAGTTTTACTTCTTGGTTAACCTTCACTTGTTTTCTTAGTTAGTAGGTTTACCTCGCAGAGACATGCAAGGTTTGAGGGGGAGTATATGCTTTAAAAGGAATAAAACCTATTGAAGAATCAAAATGTTTTTCATCACAGAAGTCTTTTCATATATCCTCTGTGATAACTCTCAGAGGCTCTTTGAATAGGTCCTCTGTCGATACTTACCTTCTTCTTAGGATTTTAAAATTTTTTTTTTTGGGGGAAGCCATGGAAGCTGGCTTCAAGGGGGAGTTTTTAAATTGAAAATCAAAACCTCAGAAGGTGCCAAAAATTTTGAAGTATCTTGATCTCAGAGGTCAGCTCATCAGAACCTCTGGCGCTTCTATTAGAGGCTCTATGGGTCTGAACTGAGCAAGTGCTCAACTCTCTGAGGATTTTCAAACCGTTTAGGTATACAAAGGTGTAACATGTTAGAAGGCCCCGCACATATCACAGAAGCTCTGTTACCCTTAGGCTTATGACAAAACTCACTTCAATAGTTTTCTATTATTGATATGGTGCGTGTGGTTCTGTGGATAAGGGTTAAAGTTGACCACGCGCGTGTCAGAAACGGGGGCGCACGTCATTAATCGTGCGTCTTCCCAAAAACATGTGACATATTTTGATTCGTCTTTCCCATAAGCCACTCATCACGTATATTGCCAAATAAACGGTTCACATTAAAAATTCGTCACTATAAATACCTTTTCCCCCATCACATACCCCTTCACTTCCCTAAATACTCCTCCAGCAAAATCTCAAGCTCTCCGGCAACCTGCAAATATGTCTTCAAGCTCAGCATCCTTCTCAGCTCAATCCGAAAACAACCCAAGCAATAATGAAGTGAACCAATCTCAAGCACTGACCTCTCATGCCATATCTTTCTTACAGAATCAATATGAGAAAGTGATGCTGGTAAAGAAACCTAACAACTACTACTTCGCTCCATCCTCAAATGGCTTCCCTGAATACACTTATCCACTACTGGAGATCCTTCACAGTCACCCATCTATTACGCACTCACTACAACAAAACCTACCCCTGAAACCTATCTCACCCAATTTCTACTCAGTTCTTACATTTACACCCTGAAAGATGTTGGATTAAGCATAATGGGCTATGCTTCACACCCAATAATCAAATCCATTGTACCAATGGAGATGAACGTCGAGACCCTGCGTATTGCCCTACACCTACCTACACTGGACGTTCTTAATTTGGATGCCTTCGCACCAACTCCAACAGATACGAAATTGATCGAATTCCTCAAATTCCATTCATATACGGCAAAGACGAAAATCATCAAACGGACTGAATTCAAGAGGAAGGGCATTCCTTCTATGTGGAATACTCTATTTTTGATCATCAATTGTTGTTTAACGGGGAAGGTCGGCAGCCACGATCAAGCATTTCACGCCATGCTCTCCATAGTCTATGGAATATACTTCAACTTTACCCTGGATTACGCGCAACTCATCTTTGATGATATGGTGGGTCTAATCAAGAAAAAATGTGCTACTCAACGGGGTGAGAAATCAAAGGTACAAGCACAGAAGAAAGCCAAGGAAGACCTCAATTACCCAAACTTGATCTTACATAGGTTTTTTGGCTTGGTCTTTGGAGACATGATTGCAGAGAAGCTGCCCTCTGCAGAGCTGAATGCTCGTTTATACCCAATGAAGGAGTTTCATCCAACAGAGCATGAGCTAGGTTACAGAAACCCGAGGCCATTATCAAAAGCTATGCTCAAGTACCTTAGCAAGGGAGATAGGAAGGCTTATAGACGTGGATACAGGAGGCCAGA
>NW_020202315.1:2798-16677 GCF_001531365.2 Cynara cardunculus var. scolymus
GTACTAGACAACGAAGAGGAAGAAGTGGAGTTAGAAGAGGGTGAAAAAGATGCCGAAGGCACACATCCAAGCCCCCGTCCCAGTGCAACCCACATGGCTAGGGACCCTGTTCTAGAGGGAACCCCTATTGAAGAAAGCGTGAACACGCTGAACCCTGAACCAACCAACCTCGCAGAGGACATTCTTTCGTCCTCTGTCGAACGCACAAATCGGGAACCCTATTCTACTCCATCATCCTCTCAAAAGGATGGTAGTTTTATCATAAGAGTCCGTTYRCMCAAGGACTCGACACTACCAAGAGAGGCATCCGTTGCCCCTCCACACGTGAGTGAACCACCCAGTCATGCTTCAGAGGCATGCGAGAGAATCACAGAGGCTACGGGTCTAGAACGCCCAAAATCTCTACTCGATCCCTCTTCCAAAATAGACTCTGAACCTATTAGGTACGAAATCGACAGAACACCAGTAGGCTCAACAATTGGGGATGTCCGAGGATCTGGTGGAAGTCCCCGAGATAACAACGCCAAATCGGTCACTGAGGGTGCCCTACACTCCAAGGCTACTAGGTCACGATGTGTTGGTGATCTAGGTTCCCCGAGTGCCTATGTGACGAAGGAGGAGTTACAAACCTTCACCACAGAGGTACTCAAGTGGTTGGAAGAGTTAAAAAGCTTGTTCTCCTCCTCTCCGGTAATAGAGGTACTTACACCTCTCACAGAGGCTCTAAAGGAGTTGACTTCTACAACTTTTGAACTCAAGGCGACCTTATCAGCCCTTCAGAGCTCTGTTCTCAACAAGGATGATCTCACAGAAGCCTTCAGCGTGATGTCTCTCAATCCTTCTTCCATCAACACTCTCAAGACAGAACTGATAGAGGTTGCCGCCCAGTACGCTGCAGACATGATTTCCGCCGGCTACACGAACTACTTCGCCTTCGAGGATGAAATCAAAGAGATGTTATCCACTGCGATCACTGTTGGCGTCGACTCCTCATCCTCCAGGGCTAACATTAACCATCTAGCCATTCGCAGAGAGATAGACGCAATGGTTGAGGCCCTCGGAGAGACCGTGTAGAAACACCACGACCATCTTCTCAAAGAGGCCCAAGCTACTAAAGAATCCATCAGAGACTGCACAAAACAACTCGTCAAAGAAGGTCACTCATTCTGAAACGAAATATATCATTGCATCTATACCATGAAATGGGCCACAGAGATTGTTATCAACACCGCCACTCTGAATGCTGAAATGGTAATAGAGAAGATGGAGAAGGCGGCCTCCAGAGTACTCAGGCGCTTGAAGAAGGCTCCCCTCACCTCGTGCAAGGCAGAGGCTACTMAAATC
Organism: Cynara cardunculus var. scolymus; assembly: GCF_001531365.2. Taxonomy (NCBI): domain Eukaryota; kingdom Viridiplantae; phylum Streptophyta; class Magnoliopsida; order Asterales; family Asteraceae; genus Cynara; species Cynara cardunculus. The sequence continues at coordinate 4,143 of NW_020202315.1, forward strand.
CATGATGATCAGGGAGGCAATGACCCTGATCGTCATGAGGGGGAGAAGAAGACAGAGCCAGAGAAATCAACCGCTGCCAAACCACTGAAAATAATGGATTCTAATGCAGCCCTATTCTCCAAAGAAAAATCTCCAGATCCTATGGGGAAAGGCAAGGGTAAAGTAGTAGAGGAGTCGCCAAAGAAAGGGTCTAGCTCTGAAACACTGGAGGAGATTAATGAAGATGAATATGACGACCCTGATCTGGTTCAAGCCATCAAGGCTTCTCTGGCAGAGGCTCAGATGAAGAAAGGTAGAACTCCCATCCCCAAAGTCGAAGAAGGCTCTTCCAAACTAGCCAAGAGACCTGAAGAGACGTCCACGGGTACGTTTGACGCTCTGTTAGGAACTGTCAAGCCAATCCTACAAGAGGGGTCTACCCAGAGGCCAATACTTGAAGAAGACACTAGAACGCCAAAATCTGCCACAGTGGGGAGGGTCTTTGAGATTATTGATTCGATGAACAAGATTCCTACCCAGAAGATACGTACAGAACCCGTAACCACTATCGAAGAGATTCTGCGATGACGTTACTCATCCACGGACACAGACTCCCATACAATCCAGAGCTAACTGGCATGCCCTTTGTCGAAGCAAAGTTTCACTTCTCTAAACTCACCAAGCCACCAGTGCAGGTCTTCTCAGAGCACGTTATTTGCTCACTAGAAACCATCTCTTCGCGCACCATGCTAAAGAAGACCGTGCTGTACACTCAATATACGGTGAAGAGGGATGATGGAAACCTCTACACTTTTACAGATGCTGACCTCCACAATCTGTGCGTATTTGATCTAATCTTCTTGCACAAGATCCTGAATAAGTACATGGAGAGGAGGTCAATCTACTCGATTTCTCTCAGAAGGCTGATAGAGGTGATGCGTACCCAAGTCAATTTCTACAGCCAGAAAGACTTCGATATTGCTATGAGGTTGGCCCAGCCAGAGCTGAAGATTACTCCTCCAAAGAACAGACCTATTTGGCTGCATAGGTTCCATCCCAACACTATTATCCACAATCCCATATTTGGGTTTTGTTTTGGACAAGGATGAGATACTAAGATTCTTCGATCCGAAAGAGGCGCATAAGTATTCAACAGAGTCCCCCGAATGGGTGTTCAACTTGGTGGTGGCAGAGGTGCAGAAAGGGCGAATAAGGGCGGATGAAGTAACGAACCTTCTGGAAACCATCAAAATATAAGTCTCATTCAGGGAATGGATCTTCAAGGTCTACAAGACTGTCAAGACTGATTTCCAATATGCTGTAGACGATTATCCAGACTCTGCTGTTGAGTAATCTTTTGTAATAGTGTAGGCCTGCTCAATTTTTTTTACCTCTTTCAGTAATGTGAATTTTTGCAGAGGATGAGTTTAATCTCCTCTTGTATTTTTCCTTATGTCAAATCTTGCACCCAAATGTCCACAATTACTTTTTCAATACTTAAGGGGAGATTGTTAGCTCCATTATTCCTATCTTGTAAAAGTATAGAAAAAGTATATTGCAAGTCTTGACAGAAGGTTAACTCCACAGAAGACAACAGAGGATTAGCGACAGAAGCCGTATGAGCGAACAAGTGAAGAGTGGCAGAACCTCAGATGCGTCTCACAGAGGTTCTGGAAATTAGTCCTCTGATCAAAAGAACATGCAAGTCATTTACAGCAGAGCCTCTGAGATGGCACACAGAGGGTCTGCGGTTTTCGTCTTCTGTGAAGTTTCTATTCTAACAGTTTTTAAAGGTGGTTAGTCGCATGTGCTTCTCACGTGACTAGGACTTAATCGAATTTCTTTGGACGACCCAGATGAAGACACTTGTCAAGATCTAGTCTCTAAGGTCGTTAGGAACTAGTATAAATAGCGGATAGGGCCTTTGTAAACTGTGTGCTTCCAGTATTGTAATTGTCAAAATTTTCAATTGAATCAATTGAGAAACCTTTGGAGCAATCTTCTTGCATTCATCTTCTTCGTTGTGACTGTGTGTTCCTAGTGTGTTTAGAAATTCTAATCACTTACTTACTCTGCTTTGCTCTTATTAATATTTTCGCTGCATTTCAATTCTTTTAGAGCTTATTTAGAATATTAAATCAATACCAAAGTTGAATTCAGATCCAACAGGAAAAGTCAATTCTTCAAATCTGGTCAAACCTCTTATTACGTATCAGATTTACAAATGAGCTCCCTCTCTTAGAATTACAAAGACTTACCCTATTTATAGGGTCAAACATCTAAACACAAGTCAAAGTCAAACCTGCCTAAGAAAAGTCAAACACGATGACTTTTACAATTATAGACAATATTTAACTTTCAAGATGAATACAATTTAATACTGATTTTCAGTCCTAACATTAGCAATGCAAGAAGAGCTGAACCAGTTCGAAGCACTCAAAATCTGGAGATTGGTTCCACGTCCAAACAACAAGACGATTATCGGTACTAAATGGGTATTCAAAAATAAAAAGGATGAAGATGGTGCTATGGTCAGAAATAAGACCATGCTCGTTGCTAAAGGATATAATCAACAAGAAGGCGTTGACTATGAAGAAACGTTTGCCCCGGTTGCATGGATTGAAGCAATACGAATGTTTTTGGCGTACGCGGCACACAAGAGCTTCACGGTGTACCAGATGGACGTCAAGACAACATTTCTGTATGGACTTCTCAAAGAGGAAGTCTATGTCTCACAACCGAAGGGTTTTGTTGATCAGTCAAAGCCGAATCATGTCTACATCCTTGATTGAGCTCTTTACAGCCTTAAACAAGCTCCGTGAGCCTGGTATGACATCTTATCAGAGTTTCTGGTAAAGTCAGGCTTCTCGAAAGATAATATTGACACAACCCTTTTCATTAAAAAGGAGAAGTCTAATATTATTTTGATACAAATTTATGTAGACGACATAATATTTGGATCTACAAACCCCAAATACTGTAAAAACTTTTATGCCTTGATGGTTTCTCGTTTTTAAAATGAGTATGATGGGTGAGATGAACTTCTTTTTAGGTCTCCAAGTGAAACAATTATCTTTGGGTATCTTTATTTGTCAAACAAAATATATTTTTAGATATCCTGAAGAAATTTTGTATGGAAAACTATTCATCTATCAAAACACCTATGGCTCATGGAACGAAAATCCAAGCTAATCCTTCTGGAAAAACTGTTGATTAGAAAACATATCGAGGCATGATATGTTCTTTGATGTATATGACATCTTGTAGACCTGATATAATGTTTTCAGCACATCTTTGTGCCAGATATCAATCTAATCCAAAGGAGTCCCATCTCAATGCCGTTAAGCGCATATTCCGATATCTTAAAGGGACTGCAAATCTTGGACTCTGGTATCCCAAGGATACTGGTTTTGAACTGACAACTTATTTAGATGCAGATTATGCAGGCTGTATGTTGGACAGGAAAAGTACAACAGGACATTTACAGTTTTTGGGAGACAAGTTAGTCCGCTGGGCATCAAAGAAACAGAACTGCGTTTCCATTTCCACTGCTGAAACATAATATGTAGTTGCTGCAAGCTGCTGTTCTCAAGTGCTGTGGATGCAGACATAACTTAGAGACTACGGGTTCTATTTTAATAAAATTCCAATTTACTGTGATTCCAAAAGTGCTATTGCWATTTCATGTAATCMTGTTCAACACACTAAAACCAAGCATATAGATATCTGGTATCATTTTATTAAAGATCATGTAGAGAAAGGAACCATTGAACTGTATTTTGTAAATACATAATTTCAATTAGTTGACTTATTTACGAAAGCTTTAGATGAAAAACGCTTCAGCTTTCGTGTATCTAAGTTAGGTATGTTAAATTTGAAAATTTGGATTTTTGTTAAAAATAGTTCAACTCATTGAATTGTATTTAATTCAAATTCATTTAGTCAAATATCTGTATTTCATAAATACAAGTTAATGTTTCAATTTTTCTTTCTGATTTTAAATTTTTTGATCGTGGGAATCTATATTTGAGGGGGAGTGTGGAATTTTATCTGTTTTTGAATATCTGATCATATTTTAACGCGGAGTGAATTATATCTGTATTGAACTAACAGTTTATATTTTTCTTACAGGTATTTTGAGTATCTAATTTTTGAAAGATATAGTGTTTAGAAATATAAGTGTTTGGTCAATTTAGTCTAATCCGGACAACACTTGTCCGATTTAATACAAATCCGGACAACATTTATCCGATTTAGACTAAACCGGACAAAAGGCTATATGATAAACTCTTATCCGGATAAGGTTAGATATACTTTACAAGGGATTGAGCGGATTAGTAAATCGCTTGTTTGATTTGACCGGATTCTTAAATCGCTTGATTATTTTATTCTTTCAAGTCCTTAAATCGTTCATTTTATGAGCGATTAAATCTTTCTTTTGAGCGGTTTAGTCTTCTTCGTTGAGCGATTTATTCTTTAATCGTTTGAACCTTGAGCGATTTATTCTTAAACCGGACAAGTCTTGACCGATATTCTTCTAAATCGTCTATGCCTTGAGCGATTTATTGTTCAGATAAACACTTAGTTGATTCTTAATCCATAAATCAGACACCTCTTGACCGATTTAATCTAATCCGGACAACCCTTGAGCGGTTTAGAATTTGAACTGTTTTTGACTTTGACTATAAAAATCGACTTATTTTTACTTTTCATTTTTTACTCCTATTACTATTCGTCTTCGTCTCCGGCTGTTTCAACCTGGTTAATCGCTCAAACTTTCATTGATTCTCTACTCCATTTCATTCTTCTTCTACTCAAGGTTCATGTTTATTTGATCATATCGACTTTTGTAATACCTTTACAAAGGACTTTGATGAACTATTTGGAGTATTGGACTGGTCTTATATTTTTGAATCTGATTCGATCTAAACTGCTTGATAACCAAAATCAGACTAATCACAATAATTAGTTTCTAATAAATTGTTTTTCATGTTAATCGTTGGTTCAGTTTGACTATTTTAGGATAATTTTGTTTAGGGTTTGATTTTTAGATTTTTTTTAATCTTTGTTTTTGACCGGATTTCTAATCGGAGAAGGTGACCGGTTCTGGTTGAACTATAGGATCTATTACTCTCCTATAGTCTATTACACACTAAGCAGTCTGATCAGCCAAGGCAAAAAACTCTGGTGGTATTTCCATTATAGAATCCAAGTCTTCGACTTTGGTATGTTGCCGGATTCTAGACATGATGAATGTCGGCCCCATTTCAGCATTGGATCTAGCCGAAATGTCTTCATTTGCATTCATCATCGCCTTAATGAGAGTTGTAGAAATCTCTGAAAGGGCACAAATTTTCTGGCTTTTGAAGGGAATCTTTTTGTGTTCACAAGCTCCACCAGTTCATTCCAGATGATCAGGGCATAGTCATAATTGCGCAAGAAGACTATCCCGTGAAAGAATTTGAGGAAAGAACTGCTACATGTATCTATCCCCGCAGTCTTGGACGTCAGACATCTGTTCAGAATGGAGAACAACAAATGCTAGATAGATGGCATAAAGCGTCTTTTGAACTGTGTCGGGTTAGTCAACTCTGCCGAGTATCCTAACCTTTTGATGTCTAGGCACAGTTGGGCATCATTTACAAATTCTTCATATCCGGTAGAGCCTGGTCCGGGGAGTCGTAGAATCCTTCTTAAACGATTTAAAGTCAGACGGCTGACATATTCATCCACTTCTCCTTCAAAATAGAGTGGGTCGCCGTCTTTTGTCAGTGAAAGCGTACTCCAAAACTGTTGTAAGTACACCAATGGGATAGGTGTATTGGCTGATAGGGAGTAGGATATATGGTGTCCTCTCAGTATTTCAGGAATTATCTAATATTCAGCAGGCATATTGAAATTAAAGGCATGGTTATTTGGCTTTATTTCAAGATATTTGAATTGGGGAAAAAGGGTTTCAGAAGGTATGGGTTGGTTAGACGGGGGGCTTGGGATGTTATCAGATCTGACCGAGGGAATGTGTGATTCCTCGTCAGATTAATGTCGAGTGTCCGCCATTAACCTGTAAAAGTCTAAGATATTAGAACCCATATTATTCAAGTAATTCAAAAAAAAATCAAAGTAAAAAAATACTTAAAAAATTGAACTAAAAAAAATACTAAAAAAAAATTGAAAACAAAACCAACAAATTTTTTTTAATCACACAAAAAAAAATACTAAACAAAAGTAAAAGAAAAACTAAGCACTAAAAAAAATACTAAACAATTCTAAAAAAAATTCAAAGAGAAAAAAATTGGTGACCGGATTACATATCCGGTCAAAGCAAAGAACCAAAAAAAAAATTCTAAGTCTAAAAAAAAATCCGGATAAACTCAACCGGATTAAGGTTTGTTATTTCCCAGATCTGACAGTAGAACAATTTAATAAAGAAAATCAAGAGAGATTTGTAGAAGAAGAAGATGAAATAGAAAACAACGCCGCATTCTTTATTGAATGGAAATTACAGACTCTCAAGAACCCTAATCGACTATCATATGATGAATCTAAATCTATGTTTTACAAATAATTCTCTAAAATGCTCTCGTTCTGTTTTTCTCTGCATGAAACACTGCTATATATAGGCATAACTCCATGATAATCTGAATAGGATTAGCCTTATCTAAAATAGGATTAGCCTTATCCAGAATAGGACTCTGAAGATAGTCGTCTTTGAAGGACCAGAGGATAGACCAGAGGATAGACAGACCAGAGAGGCTCTGTCACTCTGGAGGCTCTGGTCAATACAACCAGAGGCTCTGGTCCTCCAGAGGCTCTGGTGTCTCTCACAGAGGCTCTGGTACTTGTGTCTTCACAGAGGCTCTGTGACGTTTCACAGAGGCTCTGGTCGTCCATACTTGGTCGATATATCACAGCGGCTGGTCTTCTTCCAAACATAGACGTTTTGGCACAGAAGCATCTTCAGATGATCCACCCTTAGCCTAGATTGCTTAATAAAACTTTTTAAGATAATCATTAGCATCAATTTGATGCTAACAATCTCCCCCTAAAGTTTTATGAAGCAAACATCTTCATGAAGTCTTTAGGTCTTCTCCCCTATGCTTTCTTCAAAAGTCTTTAGTGTGCTTGGCATGGATGGAATATTCAAGCTCCCCCCAGAATGTAGCTCTATGTTCTTCATTTTCAATTCTTAGATCAAATTAGTTTTCAATGTGAATGCAACACTACTGAATGCACAAGATGCAGCTTTAATCTGCCCACAATYCAGCACATTCTTTGAAGCACGGAATAGCCACTCACCCCAAAAGTAGCTAATTCATCCAAAACAGGATAGATAAATGTGTGGATTACTTAACAAAACAATGCAAACAGTCTAATGACAAAGAAACTTTCAATGAACCGCAAATTGAGTAGGAATTCAGCTTTAGAGCTAGATTCAATTAGAGATAACTTGAATAACCGAAGCAAACACCATTGAAATTAAGAACCGAAGAGAAGAATTGACAATTAAGCTTTATAACTTCAAGAAACAGCAAGTAAATTTTTTTAAAAAAAATTGACAGAGATGCTGTTAATGCTTCTAAGGGCAGAGCATGAAGGAAATTGCCATTAAACATGAAGGAATAGAGATAACAGGCAAGAAAAACAGTAAGCTATTATAGATTTAAATCCACAAAGAGAGAAGATGAAATAATACTCAATAAATTGGTGATAAATATATGTTTGGCAAATAAACCACCAATTGCCTTAGGCTGAGTACCTTAAACTCTTGCTAAACGCCTATGCGTAGATTTGACAAGAGCAGGGTTCAATAAATCGACTGACTCCAAGAAACTCTATAGACATTTAAGCATATGAAGAAGAAATTAGGGTTTCTTGAGACCAAACTGCAGTCGAACAAAGCAAGCAGTTCATTAGAGTATTTTTTTCAAGAAAATTGAATCTTTTGCCAGAAAGATTGTATCGATTGAAGATAATCGATTTGGCTCTGATACCACTTGTTATAGCCCAGATCGCTTAATAAAACTTTTTTAGACAATCATTAGCATCAATTTGATGCTAACAAGGTTGATCGTAGTTTTCTCCGGTCACCTTCTCCGGTGAGAAGTGCGGTCAAAACAAAAAAATTAAACAAAACAAACCTAAAGAAAAGACGATTAACATGAACAAACAGCTTTATATGAAACGATTAACTTTTGTGTGTCCCTAAAATGATCAATCTTCAAGAAACATTCAAATCATCAATGGCAGATAAGATTTTCTATTAAGAACATGTAGGAGAAGTAAAGAGAAAAAGTCAATCTTCAAAGAGTGGTCAAACTCTCTATTACGTAAAATGAATTTACATTGGAGCATCCTATTTGATTAAAAAGACTAACACTCTATTTATAGGGTCAAACAACTAGTCAAATATCAAAGTCAAACATCTATAAGAAAAGTCAAACACGATGACTTTATACAATTATAGACCAAATTAACTTTCAAGACGAATACAATTTAATATTGAATATCATTCCTAACATTCTCCCCCTTTATATTCAGCCTTGAAAGAATTTCCATGTTTTGAGTCTCGATTGAACTTTGAAGCTTTAAGCCCGCTATGTCTTCTTCAAAAACCAACTTCAACTCGAAATCTTTAGACAATCAATTGTTGAGAAAGATCTTCTAACATTCTCCCCCTCGAATGTAGAACCGCGATGATCTTCTCTTATGACAATGTAGATCTGAAACAATAACAAACTCCAGAGATACTCTTCAGTAAACTGTTGTAAAATGGATCTTCACATTCAACATCTCTCAGTCATTTTAGCACAAGAATAATCTTCGTAATCATCTATAGTCGCACTTCTTTTGAGTCTTTTGCCAAATTTGAAGTTACTTCCCCTTGATCTTTACATCAGATTCCCTTTATAATGTTCCGAATTGGACATTTCATTCATTATTACATACTCCCCCTTATGATGAAATGAGAATCATTCCATCATACACAAGATTGAATGAAATCCTCCGCGTAAGCCGTCAATTCATAAAGTAGTAAGTAGACCTTTGCAAATCCACTTATTTAATCTTTTCAGATTAAGGGAATGGGAAAATAACAACCAATTTTAACTTATGAAATTGTTTTCAATCTTATAGAAAGTTTGGCCTGTGAGTATAACAGATATACTCACTACAAACGATGTACTGTATATATGAGACTTTTTGATGCTCGTCTCACCAGGTCTTCCATTCAATCATCGATACCTTAAGAAAAGCATATCTATGAATGTTTTGGCAAAATAACATATAAAATGCTAAATATGTGTAGTGTAGAAGGATAAAGCAACGTATGCTTTTGTTTAGGCTCAAAAAGATAAACCGTGTGAACTACACAAGTTTATCAGACTCAATTCATGATCAAAAAGACTTGAAGGGGGGACATATATCCTTCTGATTCAATATCAACTTTCTCCGAATGAGAAATTGATGGATGATGAGCTGCGTGCCCCAAGTGTTATTGAAACACTTATCTGTTGAGAGATAAATGAGTAGCTGGTGGGGTTGTGACAAGAATTGGCTTGGGCTTTGCCTTTTTCAATACTAGTCTCGAAAGAATTGAGAACTAATAGATTGTGTGGTATGCCCGGATTTTATAAGTTTGGAACAGGATTTTCGTATTCTTTTAATCTTGATACAACTCTCGTCAATTCTTTTAGCTCACAACAGCTACCCCTCTCTTTTTCATTTTAGTCTCAGCACACAAACCCTTTTGTATATAAACTCCCTAAGATATGGTTGTCCTCACGGGTAGGTTTGTCGGTTCTGACATTCCATTGAGGTATTTCTGATAAGCACTCAGTCCCTCCTAAAATTTAGCGTTATGCACATTTGATCACAATGGTTGATCAAGAATATTATTGCAATGAAGTATAACGATCAGATAAAAATTGATCAAGAAATTTGACTTTTAAGCACAATCAATGAAAGAAAGATGCGACAACGATCAGATTATTCGATATATGAGATAAATGAATGAAGATCTGTAAGAACGAGTTTACAGATTCTGATATTCAAAAAATTATCAAATGTATATCAATCAATGTAAAAAAAATATCAGAAAACAAAATTTGAATACAAACGAGCACATTATCACCGAAAATGATTTTCTTATAAGAGACGTGAAAATAACAGTTTGAATAATAGTTGAAACAGGTATTGGAGTTATATACGACGAGAAATTACACAAGTAAAATCTCAGGAAATACCTGTTCAGAGAATGTACTCGTTTCCCAAAAAAAATTATTTTCTGAAAAAAAAAACAATTATTAAACTTTCTAGAGACTCCCCCTAGAAAGTAGATCTATGTAATGATTCAGTTAAGCTCAAAAAAGTTATATAAAAAATAAGGAAAACATTTTAAGTACGGGTTCTAAACTGAGTGTTTAGAAACCACTCTCGGTAAAGCATGAGTCCTGAAATAAAATGTTCAGAAGCCTTGTTTGGAATAAATTACAACTCCCCCTGCATTGGTGTATCACTGATATGATATTTTGATCAGCACAAAATTGACACACCTGCAAAACCAGATTAAGTAGATTTTGGTACCCAAACGAACTTGGGTCCTATTTTGTTAGTATCGGGTTGGGGTATGTTGTTACTACCAAACCATCTATTCTTATTAGATATATTTTTTTAGCACTGTGAACATGATGATCAGAAATAAAATGTGATCCATACCAGTAATTGTGATCATACCTGTTCTTACCTTTCAAACTATTCTGATAGCTGTTATCTCCATGCCACCTGTTGAACATTTTCTTATTGACAAATTCATCGGTTCTGCATGTTGAGCACATAATTCTTCTCTTGCTAAGATTGATCAGATCATTAGTGGATCTCACAATGCAAGGAAGAACAGAGTTAGTAACAACAGGTGTATGAGATAAAACAGAATCAGCTTTAGTAACCCAAATGCTTTTACCTTTTGAATGATAATTGGGTGATCCAATGGCATACCCTTGATAATAATGATTTGAAGAACGAGAATTGTTCATAGAAACAGTTGATTTAGGACTGCTATAATAACTGTTATATTTAACAATAGAACAGTCATAAAAGCTAGTTTTACACTGTGATTGAGAACCAGTTGGGCTTTTAGCACATGAAAAGTCTTTGACTTTTTGTAAAAGCTGGTCTCTTTCAACAGTAACTAAATTAAATTTAATTTTAAGCTCAGTTCTCATCTTCATCTCAGTTTCAAGGTCTGTCTTTAGATCAGACAATTTGCTCGTAGTGTCCAGGAGTTTACCTTCTAACTCCTTCTGAAACATTTCAAGCTCGTAGTGTCCAGGAGTTTACCATCTATATAATTAGATGGTTTGTTTAGAAAAATGGTTTGATCAGTTTGTCCTCGTTTATATAAAACTTCCTCTTTAGACTTCAGTTTTTCATTTAATTGAATTATTTGAAGTTCAAGCTTACTGATTTTAACTATTTGTTCTTCATTAACTAATTCTAATGATATATAATTTTCTTTTAAAGCAGATAATTCGGCTTTTAAGATATTGAATTTTTCATCAAATAATTTCGACTCAGATAACAAAGATTTAGCCCAGTCCAAGTTTCCAGCATTTTCATCAAACAGTTTGATGTATTTTTCTTTTTGCGTTTTTAACTCTTTTTCAAAATTGTTTGAACACATTTTTTCTGATTTTAATTCTTGATGGAAAGATTGGAGTTTGAGCATCATCTTATGCATCTGTTTAGTGCATGATTGCTCTAATACCTCTTCATTCATTTCCGCATTCTGATCTTCTTCTTCATCTGAAGAAAAATTATCAGATTTAGCCATCAAGTAGACATGTGCAACGGCTTCAGTTTCTTCCTCTTCATCTGTCAGATTTAGCCAGTGATCATCCTCTGTCATGAGTGCTTTCCCGGCATCTCTTTGTTTAGAGAGAAGAAATTTATTTTTGTAGTAGTCGGTATTTCGAGTTACCGGCTTCCTACAATTTACAGTAAAGTGGCCTAGCTTGCCACAGTTGTAACATTTAGTGTTCTCGTCAGCTACGTGTTAGACCCCATAATCCATAAAGTGTAAAAGTAATGAAAAACAATAAGTGATGAAGAACCAGAAGACCGATGAAGACATCAAGGCAGAATTAACCAAGTCTGGAGAACAACTAAAGGGTCGATGAACAACCAGAGATGCAATGGAAAGAGTATCTTCATCACCCCTCTGGTAAACAACACTTAGAGTTTTCTTCAGCAATTCAACCAGAGATGCGATGGAGGGTCCTTACGTTCCACAAACTCTTGTCCCAAGAGTCCCAAGAACAAACACCCCAGCTGAAATTTCTGCCTACTACATGCCCACGGATGAGAAGAATTGGGATGAAGACGACATAGAACGGGTAGAGACCGACAAGAAGGCCAAACGACTGATAATCATGGCCATACCTAATGAAATCTTCCAATCCCTCGGTGCATGTTCCACAGCCAAGGAACTATGGGATGAACTGGAAAGCCAACTGGATGGAGGGGCAAAAATTAAGAAAAATCGTAGAGCACAATGTCTCAA
>NW_020202315.1:18828-20130 GCF_001531365.2 Cynara cardunculus var. scolymus
TGAACTAGATAGGAAGTTTGTAAAAACAACCGATGCTAGGACAGGATTTACACCTCCTGCATTTACTTCTTTGTTTCCATTGAATAAAAAGAACGTTAGACATACAAATCCAAAGCATCCTTAATGTCAATGTTTAACTCTTTTATAAAACCCGAGGAATCACATGTTGACACATCACTGTCCCTTCTCCCAACACGTTTATCGATACAAAGTTAGAACCAATGAAAACGTGAAAAAGCCCAAACCCAAGTGCAAGGGAAATGCAAATAAACCCAAGCCTGCAAAGGCAAGGGCGATGAAAAGAGTGTGATATCCCCTACTAACAAACAAGGACCCATTATGAAATAGGTACCTAAATCCCCTTAATTTGTCTTGCAGGACCAGTATGTGCAACCATGGTACATGGACTCAGGTTGCTCCAGGCACATGACTGGTGAAAAAAGTCAGCTGTCCTCCTTCATCGAAAAATCTGGAGGCTTTGTGACTTTTGGAGACAACAGCAAGGGTACTATCAAGGGATATGGCACTCTCATCAAAGGAAACATCTCTATCAGCAAAGTGGCTTATTTCGAAGGATTGAAACACAACCTACAAAGCATAAGCCAGTTCTGCGACAAGGGTCTTGAAGTCAGGTTTCGCAAAGGTTTCTGTATCATAGAAACGAAGCCCGGTCACACAATCATCAAGGCAAAGAGAGAAGGAAATATCTATCTTCTAGATTTTGAGTCCTCCATGGGACAAGACACCTTTTGTCTTGTGCCTCATAAGAGCGATGAAAATTGGCTATGGCATCAGAAGTTCTCACATCTCAACTTTGATGCACTACGAAAACTAGCCACACAGAAGTTGGTCAAGGGAATTCCGGATCTCAAATTCGAAAAAGATCATCTTTGCTCAGCCCATGAGATGGGAAAGCTAAAACGGGCCTCACATAAAACCAAGTCAGAAACCTCCTGCACCAAACCCTTGGACATGGTATATATAGACCTCTGTGGGCCTATATCAACTCAAAGTCTCTCTGGAAAGAAGTATATGTTAGTACTGGTCGATGAATACTCCAGATACACCTGGGTTAAATTTGAAAAGAAGAAATCAGATGTTCCAGACCTATTCATTGGAGTGATGAAAAGGCTCCAAGTCCTTCTACAACAAAAACTAATAAAGGTTAGAAGCAACAATGGAACTGAATTCAAAAATGCCAGAATCGATGAATACCTCTTCAGTAAAGGCATTACACAAAACTTCTCATCAGCAAGAACTCCACAACAAAATGGAGTGGTTGAGTGAAGGAACAGAACCCTA
>NW_020202315.1:22718-24742 GCF_001531365.2 Cynara cardunculus var. scolymus
AGAGGGTTGAAGAGCAAAGGAAGGAAGAGCCTAAAGATGGCTGCTTCAAATGTGGCAAACCAGGCCACTTTGCTACAGACTGCTGGTCTAAAGGGCCAAGGGCACCACAGAGGGGTCCTAAAGATGCAGCCTTCTATAAAAAGAAGGCTGAATACTATCAGTAGAAGTCTCTGCTAGCTCAATCGAATGAGCTAGTAACTGACGAGTCCTCTGACGAAGACGAACAGAAGGGTCTTCTCGCATGGGAAGACTCGGACACAGAGGATGAACTCTTCTGCGGGATGGCAGATATCAAGTCAGACTCCTCTGACAGAAATGACCAAGAGGTTTCTACTTCCTCCTCTTTTGAATCTATTGATCTTTTCACAGAGATCATCGATAACCTCGACTCATGTCATTTGGAGAATTTCAATCTTAAAGAAAAACTCTCTCTGTGAAAAAGAAGTAATTCTGCTCACAGAGGAAAGAAATCAATTTTTTAAAATGTTCGAAGAAGCGCAATCCAAGTTTATAAACTTAGAAAATTCTTCAAAACAAAAGCTTGCCAAGGTTGAAAAAGAYTTAAAAACTAAGGTGGAAGAGTTAAGGCAGATGGAGCATGAGAAATGCAATATTACTTCTGTTAWGGAATTCTTTAAAAAAGAAAGAGAATTTTTACACCAGGATGTGCTTGACAGAGAGCTAAAAATTAAGAAWTTTCAAGAGGCTCAAAACATTTACAAAAAGATTAAGGTCAATTTGGGAAGAAGAGGTCTAGGTTTCTCAGAATTTGATAATAAACCCGGTTTCAAATCAAACAAAACTCTAGAGAATACCTTTAGATCCTCAAACAATTTGAAAAGAAAAATTTCTAAAAGTAAGCCCATTTTCAAGAGGAGAAGGCTGTTGGTTGATCCAGACACAAAACCGTGTTTATCTATGGAAAATATTGCCTATGAAGACTATATTGATTCCTTCTCACCTTCTGCAAAGAAGGATTCCATTCCAATGAAGTTTATGAGACAGTGTCATATAGGAATTTTCAAGTTTGGTCAACCAGATTCTCAAGAAAACACTCATTTTGGTCAGCCTCTTGAAAGAAAATTGTCCGCGGAGTCTCTGGAATTCTTTCCAACTTTTATCACAGAGTCTTCTGCAAATGAGTCTCTTCTTAAAAAGGTTTTTAACATAGAGCTCTCTGGAAAAGCAATGTCTAAGCATGAAGATGCCTCAGATCTCAAGGTTAGTCATACACGAGTTGTAGAGACTACTATTGATCTTGAGAAAGGAAAGAAAGAAATTCAAAAACAAAGTAATTCTCAACGCTCTATCTCTAAAACACAGAAGCCTATTTACACTTGGCAGCAATTGAACAAATGGCCTCTGACTAACAATGCTTCTGTTTCAGTGAGTGCAGGAAAACCAAAGGAGGGGCCAATACAAAAGGATTTTAAAAAGAATTTGAAAACAAAGCCTAGAATAGGAAAGGAATCTTGTAATGAGAGACCCATACCTAAGAAGGGATCGAAAAACAAAATCTCTATACCCTTCTTTGAGAAATTTAATGAAAAATTTAAGCATGTTTCTTATGATGTCTCCTTCTATAAATGTTTCAATATCATGCATACTCTATCCACTCACATTCACCACTCTTCATGTTTAGTCTCTCATCCTAAGAGTCAAAGCTCTAGGGTGAATAAAAGACAACTTGGTAATTCTTCCAAGAAAAGTAAGGCCAAATCAAAGGWTGTTACGACATACCTTAAGCAATCTAATTCTAAAGGACCCAATTGGAAGTGGGTACCTAAAATAAACGTTGTATGATTGCAGGAACAACAGCATGTGTCTACCTGGGTTGTTGACACAGGGTGCTCGAGGCACATGACTGGTACATTAGAGCTTCTGTCTTTCTATTTAAAGCAATAAGGAGGCTCTGTAGCCTTTGGTGGAAATCAGAAGGGGAAGATAAAGGGATACGGGATGATAGTGAAGGGTGAGATTAAAATGAACCAGGTGTCATACGTGGATGGACTCAAACACAACCT
>NW_020202315.1:24995-27177 GCF_001531365.2 Cynara cardunculus var. scolymus
TCAGCTTGTGAAATGGGTAAACTCAAGAGGACACAACAGGACCTTCCATTAGGGATTCCATAATCAGATCTCCTTCCTTCATCCTTTCTATGAAATTCAGAAATCTATCCCTCCATTGATTATAGTCTCCTCAAAACAGCACTGGTGGCTTGGTGTCAGTACCAATAGCCATTGCTTCCCTTGAACTCATTTTATCTGTTCTTATGATATAGAAGCAACTGCAGTTCAAAGTTTGTATTAAAGGATCAGTATACAAAAATATATCTGAGAAATCTCAAACAAGAATATGCACGCATTCAACACTTAGAAAAAATTAAGCACACAAGCTTATCCGGATTAAAAATCCGGTCAAGCTTATCTGGATTAGAAGTCCGGACAACTTAGACTTAAACTTTTCAACAAACTAAGAAGTTATCCGGATTAGAAGTCCGGACAACGAAGAATACTAAATCGCACACTTATCACGTATCAACACTTAGCCAAAAATTAGATAATTAAACAAAATTTATACGGATAATGCAAAAGTCAATACGGATAAGGCACAAAAATCAATTTGGATTAAAAATATCAAATCGGATGTTTTCAACACTTAGTCAAAATTCCAAAATGAAATTCGGACGTAAAAAGTCAACAAGTCAACTAGTCAAGGTCAACTAAGTGAACTAGTCAAAATACGTAAAAGTCCGCTTAAAACAATTAGATCAAAAGACAAGGATTTAAATTGATCACAATACAAAGTCAAAATCCGTTCACAAGTCCGTCCAAAGAGTCAAAGTCAAAGTATGGTCATTCAATAGTCAACAAAGAATAAATCGCTCAACCGTAATCCTTAAATCGCTTACCAATTCGCTCAGGCTATAACCGGACTTCAAATAAATCGTACAATAAATCGCACAAAATACAACCTTAGTCAAGCGAATTTCCTTAATCGCTCAATAATCCGCACAAAGCACAATCGACTTACCAAGCGGTTTATTTAAATCGCTCAACAATCCGCACAAGAGTCAATCAACTTACCTCTTAATCCGATCACGACTTGACCGGTTTAGCCTAATCCGATCAAATCCAATTCACAAAAAAATTACAAGTATAAATCGTTCAAGCTTTAAGCGATATACAAACTAAATCGACTAAGAGTTAATCGAACTAAAACTCAACCAAAAACACAAATTTCACACTTTTTAACCAAAAAATTGGATCCAAACATGAAAATTTATGTATTTTGAAGAACATTCAACAGTACTTGAAAACTTAAAAATCGATCAAATCTGGTTCAAAACTTGTTTAAAACCAAAAACATTGTGAATGAAACTTGTTCTATATCCGATTGCGAATCTAGCGATGCAAAATATATCGATTAACAATCAAAATTCAATCAAATTTAGCTCAAAAACAGATCTTGGACGAAGAACAGATATGAACAGATGAAGAACTCAGATCGATAATCCACTAAAATTCATGCAAATTCGTGCAAATTCTCTAATCAAACTGCTGCAGTCTGCTCTGATACCAATTGAAATGCCCAAATTCTCATAAAAACATGACAATGATCTTCAAGAACAAGATGAATAGATGAAGAAAGAGTAGATCACCAAATGTCTCTTGATTGATTGAGAGAGAAATTACAATGCTAATTCAGATTATGAAAATGCTAATGACTTGCTAATTACAAATACAAAGGAAACTACTATTTATACTAAGGAAAGAAATAAAGCTAAGCTATTACAAAGCATGTAAAATACGGAGAACTTGAATACAACAATAACGCGCATACTCGAACCAACACTACATCATACACCTAGGGTATGACTCTGGATGAACGAGAGTGGGTGTGGGGTATCGTATTAGAGACTCAAACTCACCAGACCTGGTTGGGATCACCACTACATTTTGAACAACCTGTCCGATGTATTGGAGATGCACCACCAACGTATGATCAGAACCTCGGATGCCGTTATCCCTGCTAGGCAAGAGATTAGAAAATTATATAAATGTCTAGTGGCGAGTGTGTTGATGGTGCTAATTCTAGGAATGCTGATATGTTGGATGTTGCTTTAAAAGCGATGACTAGTGATAAAACATTTACTCTTTTGCATTGAAACCTAAGATTTGTTTTGAGGGTTGTAATCAACTGCAAACCTGTTGGATCGAATAACTCAATTCTTGGTACTAAAACTTACTT
>NW_020202315.1:28967-31175 GCF_001531365.2 Cynara cardunculus var. scolymus
AAGAATAGGTTTGACAGATCCTTGCAAAGTGTCGAACATACCCGTGGACGTTTCTTGGACTGATGGGAGCTTTGATGACGTGCCCTCCCCTGCTCTCGGGGGTATGAATATTGGAGCTCTGTCTTTTCTCGCTTGATCCTTTGGCTTAGACATCTTTAAAATACGTAGCATTTCTGGGTCATCTTTGTATAATTCTTCATTGATTTCAGCCTCCTCTGAGCTTGTAGACGACCCCTTCTGTGGTTGCTCTACAACTTTGCCTTTCCCTTTGCCTTGAGGCTCTGGCGCTTTATCCTTTCTAGCTGTTGTAGATTCCACTATTGTGATACCTTTGGAAGGAGCAGGCTTCTTTGGCTCTGGAGTCTTCTTCTCCCCCTCATGATGATCATGGTCATCACCTTCATGATCATCATGGTCTTTKGTGGCTTCTGCCTTGCATGTAACTTGGGGAGTCTTCTTCAACCTTCGCAGAATCCTTAGTGCAGCCTTCTCCATCAATTATATGGCATGTTGAGCATTGGAAGTAGCATTGCCAATATCGGTTCCTATAGCCTATCTCATCTTATGCACACAGAGGTAGAGGTTGTCACGCAGAGACTCACCTTCTGAGAGAAGCTTCTTGGTGCAATCTTGGATAGAGACATTTGTAGCCCATGCTTCTTTGACTAATTGATCTGTATACTTCGTTACAATACCTCCCAAGATTTCCATCATCGCATCCAGCTCTCTGCGCGTTGCTAAATGGTTGATATTGGCCCTTGAGGAGCTGGAGTCAACGCCATATGTGACCGCAGAGGCAAACATTTGCTTGATCTCATTTCTGAAGTTGGAATAGTCGGTGTAACCCGAAGAAATGAGATCAGCAGAAAATTATGCAGCAAGTTCTGTCAGCTCGGTCTTCAAGGATTGAATAGAAGAAGGGTTGAGAGTCATAGCCTGGAAGGCTTTTACGAGATCGTCTTTGCAAAGAACAGAGCTCTGAAGAGTTGTGATTTTTTACTTCAAATCTGTTGTTGTGGAGGACAACTCTTTCAGAGCCTCTGTAAGAGGAGAAAGATCTTTTGTCATAGGTCGAGAGATGAACAAGCTTTTCAACTCGTCCATCTTGGTGAACACCGCTGTGCCAAAGGTTTGAAACTTCTCCTTTGTCACATAGGTATTCTGGGTACCCAGATCACCAATACATGGTGATCGGTTAGCCTCGGAGCTAGAGGCGCCCTCAGCGACTGGTTGTGCGAAGTTAGCTCGGGGACTTCCACCATATCCTTGGCTATCTCCTTGAGGAGAGCCTAATGGTGTTMTGARGATATCGTGCCCTGTAGGTTCAGAGCCTATCATGGCAGAGGGATCTTGTGTAGACATTGGGTGTTCTAGACCTTCTGTCATAGTGATCTCACTTGTGCCTCTGAAGCACGTTCTGGATGTTCACACTCATGTGAAGAGGCAACACATGCCTCTGTAGGTTATGGCGAGTCCATGGGCGATGGGACTCTTGTTATAAAACCTTCATCCTTTTGAGAGGATGGAGGAGTATGATGAGGTGGCCCAACTGTGCATTCAACAGAGGAGGAAGGAATTACCTCTGTGAGGATAGGATGGGTAGGGCTCGGCATGTGCATTCAACAGAGGAGGAAGGAATTATTTCTTGAGCAGATTTCATTTGATCAATTTTAGACTTTATTTGAGCGGATTCTGAGTTTGTCTTGAGCGGTTTAGACTAAATCGCACACTATATCTTCGAATTCACATCTTAGGTTTAGGGTTGATTTTTTTGAACGGATTTTGATTTTACAGTGACCGGATTAGATTTCTTCTTGACCGGTTTAGTACTTAGAGATTTTGTACATCAACATGTTCTGTCCGGATTTCTAAACCCTACAATTTCAATTTTCCAGATTCCAATTTTAATTTGAAATGTTCTGTCCGGCTTAGTCTTATGCTGTCCAGTTTAACTTCTGTTTGTTCTTACTGTTTCTTCACAAATTTGGTGCTGGTGACAGTCAAGGGTTTATTAGTACTGCATTTGGTGATGTTGAAATTGCTTCAGTTACTGGTTTTGACGAAGCTGTTGCTTGCTGTTGTGTTGGTGTAAAGAAGAAAGAAAACAACAGCAACAAGTTTGTACAGGTTTGTTGTGGTGTGTTTGAACAAGAACACAACAGAAAAGGGTATTGACTAAAGTTTGTCACAGAGTGGTTATAGGAGGAT
>NW_020202315.1:32075-33419 GCF_001531365.2 Cynara cardunculus var. scolymus
AATTTGAAATCACAGCAGCAGGTTTACATAGTTCTTAACAGGTATTGACAGGTTATGAACACAGCTTTGCTATTTGAGATGAAGCTTTATAACAGTAGCTCAAAGAATAACAACAGGTCTTGACAACAGGTAACACAGCAACACAGCTGTGATAGCATCATCCAATTTTAAAAAGGTTTGGAACAGCTCCAAATCAATCAGCAACAGCAGTTGGGTTTACATTTGTTTTCAACAGGTCTTAGCAGAAGAACAGCACTATTTTGGACTAAAACAGAAACAACAACAGCAAGTTTAAAAGCAACAAAGCAACTCAAACTGTTTTTGACAGCAAACTCACAATTGGTTATCACAATTGTTGAGTATTTCCATTGCCGTCCACAAGGAGGAACTCACATCGAATGTTGATGATGCTAGTGACTCCATAAACTCACAGGTCTTAACAGCTTGCAGATTTGAAACAGTATTGAAGCTATATGTTGAGCAGACTGTGTTAAACAAGTTGAAGCTGTATCTTTAAGAGGTTTTGTGCACACACAGTGTGCAGGACTGAAACAGCAGCTCACAGGTTTAAGTTGAATTTTAGTTGTTTATTGAGACTGTTTTGATTTGAAGACTGCTGTTTTGTTTAATCTGACTGTTTTGACAGCAACTACACAGTTCTACAACAGTAGCTTCAGAGGGACACATAATACAGTTCACAAACCATTCAGTTCACATTGTGTGCACATGGCTTCTACACACAACAGGATCTTACCCAGTTAGTGGTTTAAGTGTTGTCTGATCTAAGAACACTACAAGAATTGACACAGCAACAGCAGCAGCAATAACAGTTGATAACAATTGAAAGCTGATTTGACACAAGTTGTTATCGCAAAAGTGACTGATACGAGGGTGTGAGAAGTGGATCCATACTAGAAGCTTTCAAGTGGATTTCTGGATAGTCTTACGAGGGCAGATAGATCATTTTTTTAAAAGATTCATATATGTATTGTTGATACTTGGATCAGTTTGTTTTGGTCTTAGACATTATTTTCTTCGGTTTAATTTTGTTGTGTTTTTGATTTTGTTTTTCGATTGTGTTTAGATTTTCTTTTGGATCATTGTATATCTGTTTTTGTGTGAGTTTTTTTAGTGTTTGTGTTTTTCTATTTTCTTTTGAGCTTAACTGTTCATATTTCTTTTATCTGATTTCACTGCATAGATCCTTAACTGATCAATCTATTTTTTTAAAATGGCAGTTTTTATACTAAAGAATATCGTGAGCTTAAAGAAAAGTATGCTCAAGTAGATTCTACTCTTAGCAAGAGTATATCATGGTCAAATCATCTGAATGGTATTCTTCAG
>NW_020202315.1:33837-34607 GCF_001531365.2 Cynara cardunculus var. scolymus
CTCATACGATTCATATTTTAATCCTGGTYATCCTGTTCATAGTGCTGAAAAGAATACTTCTTATCGAAAGAAATGGTTTGGAAGTTACAACATACCCCAAYCAAATACTAACATATTAGGACCCAAGTTCGTTTGGGTACCAAAATCTACTTGAATTGGTTTTGCAGGTGTGTCAAGTTTATGCTGATCAGAATATTATTCCAATGATACACCGATGCAGGGGGAGTTGTGGTTTATTTCAAACTAAGGCTTCTAAACACTTCAGTTCAGAACCCGTGCTTTACCGAGTGTGGTTTCTGAACACCCAGTTTAGAACCCATACTTAAAATGTTTTCATTTTAAATTTTGAGCTTAAATGATTCATTACTTTAATCTACTTTCTAGGGGGAGTTTTCTTAGAAAACTTAATAATTGTTTTTGGAAATTGATTTTTTTTAAGATAACGAGTACATTCTCTGAACAGGTATTTCTTGAGATTTTACTTGAGTAACTTCTCATCGTACATAATTCCAATACCTGTTTCAGCWATTYTTCAAACTGTTATTATCACGTCTCTTATACGAAAATCATTTTCGGTGATAATACACTCGTTTGTATTCAACATTGTTTTCTGATATTTTTTTCTTTGAACTGATACACATTCTTTCATTTTTTTAATAGCAGAATCTGTAAACTTGTTCTTACAGATCTTCATTCATTTCTCTCATACATWTCAAATAATCGAATTGTTGTCGCATCATTTTTTATTGATCGTGCTTAAAGCCAAATTA
>NW_020202316.1:0-14908 GCF_001531365.2 Cynara cardunculus var. scolymus
GATGAATTTGTATGTCTAGGTCATGTCAGAAAAGCCGTTAGGAACGAGTATAAATAGCAGCTTAGGCCTTTGTAATTAACAGAGCTTCCATATTGTATTGTWAACATTTTCAATCAATTGAAAATCATTTGAAGTTACTCTCTCATTGTTCATCATTCATCAACTGTGTTCTTCATTGATTGTTTACTCTGYTTGTTCTTATTGTTTCCGCTACACTGTTAATGTTTAAAGATCATCCAGAGTATTTGATTAATATTCAAAACTGAGTTAATCGATCCTATCAGTATGTGTCCGACAGAGATTCACCCTCTTTTGCCTTGAAGCTGTGGTATTCATCAATGCAAATTGCTCGATTGTTTTTGAGTGTTTTCTTACCTCCTTCAATTTGTTTTTCTAATTCTGCCCAAATGTCCATGGACAATTGATAGTGATTGATACATTTGAAGATTTTGCGAGGTATTGCCATGATTAACAATCGTCTGCACTTGCTACCCAATTCAACCATTATTTTGTCTTCGTCACTCCAATTTGCAGCAGGTCTTGGTTCATAATGTTCAAGAATTTCTGGGGTTGTGCCAGTAGCAAGAACTCTTGGGATTAAGTTCATTGGTACATAAGGAGGATTATAAAGAAATTCACATATCCTTGGGTGAACTCCTTCCAAAAAAATTAACCATTCGCACCTTCCATTGTGGATACTCCTCACGGATGAGCGTGGGAGGTTTTGATTGAGAACCAGTGCTCATGAATGAGGTATTGGCCAGATTCGCCATTGAAAGAAGAAAAATAAGAATAAGTTGAAACTGATAAAATAGAGTAAAACAGGGTAACCTGAAGAAGAAGACTGGCATTCTAGAACAAAAGCAGATTAATACCAAGAACAGAATTAATCAAATAACAATATGATTCCTGCTCTGATACCAATTGTTAGGACCTGTAAACTCAGTTTTGATATCAATCAAATACTTTGGATGATCTTTAAGACAGTCAAAGTGCAGCCGAAACAATATAAGAACAAATAGAGTAAGAATCAAGAACACACAGTATATGAGAATGATGAACACGAGAGAATAGCTTCAAAGGTTTTTCAATTGAATTGAAAATAAGACGATTACTATATGGGAAGCACACTGAATTACAAAGACCTAACTGCTATTTATACTAGTTCCTAATGGCTTTTCTGACATGACCTAGACGTGTGAAATGATCCAAGCCGTCCAAATAAAGTCGATTACAAACATAGTCACGTGAGAAGCACATGCAGCTAACTACCTAAGAAAAACAGTAAGAAGAGGTTCTCCACAGAAGATGAACCGCAAACTCTCTGTGAGACATCCTAGAGGCTCTGCTGCATATGACTTGTAAGCTCTTGGTAACATAGAGGACCATTTTCCAGAACCTCTGTGAGAGACAACAGAGGTTCTGTCAATCTTGACATGTACGATCAAACAGCTTCTATTGCTGGTCCTCTGTTGTCTTCTCTGGAAGTAACCCTTCTGTCAACACTTGCAGAAATCTTTTTCATACTTTTACATTAGCAAATATCGGAGCTAACAAAGTCATACCAACAATTTATGCATTTCAAGAAAGTAAAACATTTAAAATCACTCACCTTATGAAATCTCTTTTAGAAATCAGATGTATCCTTCTTCAAAATAAGCAATCCGTACAAAGCTTCTCTCAATTTACTCTTAGGTTCAAAAATGTGGCAACAAAAAGAATGGAGGCTTAACTCCTTCTTTATATACTTTCCCAATTTAGAAAGGCGGTTAAAACAGCCTTTATATGTATACATTCCTACCCAATCCATGCACATAGACCTTGCATACATACACACATGTCTATTTATAATTCCCTAACAATCAATCTTCAAGTAATCTTCAAAGTTTCCATGGCAGATCTAATTATTTCATTGAATAACACATGAGAAAGTAAAGAGAGAAAGTCAAATCTTCTAATCTTGGTCAAGCCTTCTTATTACGTAATTGATTTTACAATGAAAGAATCCTTCTCAAAATACAAAGACTTACCCTTTATATAGGGTCAAACATGTGGACAAAGTCAAAGTCACACTATGAAAGTCAAACATGGTGACTTTAGTACAATTATAGACAAAATTAACTTCCAAGATGAATACAATTTTACACTGTATTTCAGTCCTAACATTCTCCCCCTTTGTATTCAGACTTGAAAGAATTTGCGAGCTTTGAGTCTCGTTTGAACTTTGTTGCTTTAAGCACACTATGTCTTCTTCAAAATAATCTCCAACTTGAAACTTCAGATGATCATTATTTGAAAGATCTTCTAACATTCTCCCCTTGATGTAGAACCGCGATGATCCTCTCTTTTGACAATGTAGAACAAAAACAATAACAATCTTCAAAATTGATCTTTAACACACTTTCTCTTCAAAGGCAATCTTTATCAGCAAACTATTGTAAAATTGATCTTCACATTCAACAACTCTCAGACATTGTAGCATCAGAATAATCTTCAATAATAATCTCCAGTAGCACTCCTTTTGAGTCTTTTGTCGATCTTTGTTGTTACTCCCCCTTGATCTTTATAATAATTCCCCTTATAATGTTCGGAATTAGACATTTCATTCATTATTACATATTCCCTCTTATGATGAAATGAGAATAATTACATCATACACAAGAATGAATGAAATTTTCCGCGAAAGCCGTCATTCATGAAATTGTAAGTAGATCTTTTCAAATCCACTTGTTTAATCTTTTCAGATTAAGGGAATGGGAAGATAACAACCAATTTCAACGTATGAAATTGTTTTCAATCTTATAAAAAGATTGGCCTATGAGTATAACAGATATACTCAGTACAATGGATGTACTGTATATATGAGACTTTATGAGGCTCATCTCACCAGGTCTTCCATTCAATCATCGATAGCTTAATAATAGCATATCTATGAATGTTTTGGCAAAATAACATATAAAATACAAAATCTGTGTAGTGTAAAAAGATAAAGCAACTAATGCTTTGTTTAGGCTCAAAAAGATAAACCGTATAGACTACACAAATTTATCAGACTCAATTAGTGATCAAAAAGACTTGAAGGGGGGGGGGGACATATATCCTTCTAATTCAATATCAACTTTCTCCGAATGAGAAATTGATAGATGATGAGCTGCGTGCCCCAAGTGTAATTGAAACACTTATCTGTTGAGAGATAAATGAGTAGCTGGTGGGGTTGTGACAAAAATTGGCCCGGACTTTGCCTTTTTCAATATTAGTCTCGAAAGAATTGAGAACTAATAGATTCTATGGTATGCCCGGATTTTAGAAGTTTGGAACTGGATTCTTATGTTCTTTTAATCCTGACACAACTCTCGTCAATTCTTTTAGCTCACAACAACTACCCATATCTTTTTCATTTTAAGCTCAGCACACAAACCCTTTTGTATTTAAACTCACTCAGATATGGTTGTCCTCTTAGGTAGGTTTGTCGGTTTTGACATTCCATAGAGGTATTTCTGTTAAGTACTCAATCCCTCCTAAATTTAGCATTATGCATAGTTGATCAAAAATATTATTGCAAATAAGCACAATGATCAGATAAAAAATTTTGATCAAGAAATTTGGCTTTAAGCACAATTAATGAAGGAATGATGCGACAACGATCAGATTATTCGGTATGCGAGAGAAATGAATGAAGATCTGTAAGAATGAGTTTACAGATTCAGATTAAAAAAAATGAAGTGTATGTCATTCAAGGTAAAAAAAATAGAAAAACAACCTTTGAATACAAAAGAGTGTATTATTACCGAAAATGATTTATATAAGAGACATGATAATAACAGTTTGAAGAATACCTAAAACAGGTATTGGAGTTATGTATGATGAGAAATTACGCAAGTAAAATCTCAGGAAATACCTGTTTAGAAAATGTACTTGTTTCCAAAAAAAAATTATTCATTTCCCGAAAACATATATTTAAAACTTCTAGAGACTCCCCCTAGAAAGTAGATTATAGTAATGTTTCAATTCAGCTCAAAAAATAAAAAAAAAATAAGAAAACATGTTTAGCACGGGTCCTAAACTTAGTGTTTAGAAACCACAATGTTTAAGCACGGGTCCTAAGCTGAAATGTTAAGAAGCCTTGTTTAAACAAGTTACAACCTCCCCCTGAATTTGTACATCATTGGATAAATTTCTGATCAGCGCAGTAATGACGCACCTGCAAAATCAAATTAGACAGATTTTGGTACCCAAATGAACTTGGGTCCTATTTTATTAGTATCGGGATGGGGTATGTTGTAATTTTCAAACCATCTATTTCTATTAGATGTCTTTTTTTTAGCACTTTGAATAGGATGATCAGATACAAAATATGATCCATACCAACTATTGTAATCATACTTGTTCTTACCTTTCCAATCCTTTTGATATCTATTGTCTGTACTCCATCTGTTGTATGTCTTCTTGTTCACAAAATTTTCTTCTCTTGCTAAGATGAATCAAATCAATAGTAGATTTTACAAAACAAGGAAGATGATTAGTAACAACAGGGGTACAAGATGAAACAGATTCAGATTATTGACCCAAATGCTTTTAACCTTAGAAGAGTAATTGGGTGATCCGATGATGTACCCTTGATAGTACTGATTAGAAGAACGAGAATAGTTCTTAGAAACAGTTGATTTAGGGCTGCTTGAATAACTGTTCAATTTGGAACATTCATAGAAGTTGGTTTTACACTGTGAAGGAGAACCAGTTGAGCTTTGAGCACAAGAAAAGTCTTTAACTTTCTGTAAAAGCTGGTCTCTTTCCACAGTAACTAAATCATACTTATTTTTGAGTTCAGTTCTCATCTTCAACTCAGTTTTAAGTTCTGTCTTCAGATCAGACAATTTCTTTGTAGTATCCAGGAGTTTACCTTCTAACTCCTTTTTAAGCATTTCAAACTTCTTCTTCTGATTATTGAACTCTCTTCTCTCTTCATCTGAGCTGCTTTTCTCAATCTCAAAAGCGATGTCAAACCATTTTTTTCTTTTCAGCAAGCTCTTTAGCAATAGATGTATGTTTCTTTATAGTATTTCTCTTCTCAAGAGCAAATTGCTTCTTCTCATTATCTAAAGTCTTCTGCTTTAGAGCAATGCTGTCAGATAATTTCTATGTTTGGCTCTGACACTCTTCTGTGATGTATTTCTTCTCTTTATCATTCTTGGAACGTTCCAAGATGATCAGCTGCTCAAAATCTGATATTTGCTTTAACAGCATTTTTGCGTTCAGCTCGAGACAGTTTATCTTATTCTCATAAGATAAGCGTTCAGCAACAAACTTTTTCTCTCTTTTAGAAACTCTTTTCTTCTCCTTTTCAAATTCATTCCTTAACTCACATAAATCACTCTCAGATTTATGATTTTTTTCTGTTAAATCCTCAGTATCTGTATCATCTTTCTCAAAAGAATTCCTCTCAAATTGCAGATCTTGAAGTTTGTTGAATATTTTTTTATTAGCATCACTCCAAGTCTTCAATTCTTCTTCACATTCTTTTCTTACTTTGTCCAAAGTTCTCTCAAACTTACAAGCCTTAACAGATAAAACATTTTCAGAATTTTCTCTCAAGGTTTTATTTTCTCTTCGTAACACCTTGATAAATTCTTTATCACCAAAACTTTCATCAAACATATTAAAATATTTTCTTTCCAATGCAGAAATTCTCTCTCTCAAATCTTTATTCTCTTTCTCAAATAAAACTGCCATTTTCAAATAGATTGATTAAGGATCAAATGCTGTGAAATCAGATAAAAGAAATAAAAACAGTTAAGCTCAAACACACAAATAGAAAAACACAAAAACTGATGAGAAATTAGAATAACGACGAAAAACTGTATAAAATCAGTAAAAATAGTTAAAACTGTTGAAAACTGTTAAAAACTGTTAAAAACAGTCAAAACAGTTAAAACTGATATGAAACAGTTTACGCGACGGAAAACAGATCAAAAATCTCAAACAATTCAAAAAAATAAAACTAAAATAGATAAAAAGAAAATTGAATCAAATGGAAGTCTAAAAAAAAATTTAAAACAAACCCAAAACCATTGTTCAAGTACAACTCCTTCTAATCAATTGACCAAAACAAGCCTTATGTGTGCATATATGGAATTGAAGCAAATTTACTATGAACTCATGATTCGATACTACTCACACAGCAAGTCAAAAGCACAACCAACAAGGTTTAATTCAATAGAGAATGATGAAATTTTAGGAGATTCCAAAACAGAAGAATTATCAAGGCCAATTCTCAAGAACATCCAACAAACCAATTCAAGCAGCTCCTGAGGTGATATGTAACGAAACAAATGTACAGCAAATAATCTTTAATTATCCTCAATTTTCCAGCAATCTTCTACATGCCAAGCAAACATAGAAAATAGCATCCCAATGTAAAGCATAGGCTCAGTAACTCCCGGAATGATTGTTTCAAGTAGACGGAGAATGGATTTGGACAGTCTTGAAACTTTCTTCAAAATCCACTTGCTACTTGCAAGTTGATCAGTGGGTGAAGATGAAAACGCACTGCCATCAACATCACATGCATATTCAACACTTTCTTTTTCATGCCAAAATTCTTTCCACAAGCTATTTCATGCCAAAATTCGTTTTCCACATATGTAGCAGGAAGACATCCAGCACTATAATATCTACGAGCAAAACACAATCTTCAGGCTAATTCAATCTCTGTGGCTACCGCTCCAGGTACAATTCTACTATCTCTGCATAAGGCCTTGTAAGTATTTATGCTATCATCAGCAGCCCTTTCTAGATCATCCAATATGCTAACAGTGCTTCCTTGCTTTGCATTAGCCTTCACAACAGTTGACACATCAATAACATCTAGGACCTCCAAAGTGATGACAGTCAAGAAACACACAACAACCAAATTATGATTTTCAAACAAAAATTATAATGATCAAACGGAAAGCTCGGCTTGCAAACTGAAGATTGCTTTTAGTCTCATCAGCATGAATCTGTGCCAACAAATGATGGCTGCATTTGCATTCCCACCCAGTGCATACCAATTGATATTCCCTTCACAAATCACAAGAAGAAACTGCAATAAGACTGTCAATCCAGTAACCTTTACATGAGAATTTCTTCACATATGTATAGATGTTACTAGTGCATATATTGCTCAAAGGACTGAATTGAATATCAACCTAACAACAAACGGTCTGCTGTGGACTTCTACCGACTTTATTGCCAAAAAAATCGAACAATCTGTGCTATTAATCACATAAATCGGACAATATGTCTTTGACTATGTTAACCACAATCGCAGTCCAAGGCCAGCAAAACAAATCCCAAATAGGTCTTTATACAATTTAGACAAACAGACTATGACAAACCTGTGAATACCTGTGTTCGATTGATAGGTCAAAAACAAGATATGCAGGTACAAGATGCAATTCGTTATCTTCCATTGGAAAACAAGATAACCCGACTGAAGTCTGAACCTGTGAATACCTTAAAACAGTCGACCCTTTGTGCGATTTAGCCTGAGCGATTTACCAGTCTCCGATCACTACTCGTGCGATTTGCCAGCTATATCGGCTACACCTTGATCGATTTATAGCTTTGTTTGCTTAAACCTTGCCCGTCAAGAAATGTCTGGTCACCAACTAATTAGATTAAACCCTTAGAAGATAGCAGTAACCAATACCTAAACCTTAGAAGTCCGGTCACCAAGCAAACGAACTGCCGAGCGATTTAATGGAATCCGCTCAAGCCTTGAGTGATTTACATGATTATCCGCATACACCTTGATCGATTTACAGGTTAATCCGCACAAGTCTAGCAGCCTAATCTGGTTAAGCTGCGATTTAGAAGAAGAAATAGGTGATACGGGTTGAGAGAGATTGGGCTTTTGATCGATAAGGTCTAAACCGGATGGGCCTTGGGTTGAGCGATTTAACACAGAAATAACAAAATTTTAGAACTAAAATGAATCAAAAACACTGGATTTTTTAAAAAAGATTCAACAACACGAAAAAATTTCAAAACATAAAATCGATTTAAAACATGAAATGCAATGATCAAATCATAAAACTTTGTGTTTAACAAAGATTCACAATGCAATTACGAGCAGTTTGATCATGATTTAAATACAAAAACACAAGATTTTTAAAAAAAATTGGATCAAACTCTAAAAAATTAAGAACCTGATGAAGAACACAAACAAAAACAGAAAATTATCTTCGAAAAAATCTTCAAAATCTGATTTCTTTCAACGAATTCTTTGCATTTACCAGCTTTGATACCAATTGTAATTCCCTAACAATCAATCTTCAAGTAATCTTCAAGTAATCTTCAAAGTTTCCATGGCAGATCTAATTATTTCATTCAAGAACACATGAGAGAGTAAAGAGAGAAAGTCAAATCTCCTAATCTTGGTCAAGCCTTCTTATTACGTAACTGATTTTACAACGAAAAATCCTTCTCAAAATACAAAGACTTACCCTTTATATAGGGTCAAACATGTAGACAAAGTCAAAGTCAAACTACTTATGAAAAGTCAAACACGGTGATTTTGATACAATTATAGACAAAATTAACTTTCAAGACGAATACAATTTTACACTGAATTTCAGTCCTAACAATGTTCATGCATCCACCTTTGCCTATTCACATATATGTATGGATGTATACATATAAACCTTGCATACACACACACACACACATATATATATATATATATATATATATTCATTTCACATCGTGCATAAAATTTCACATATTTGCATGATCAAATATAACAATTTATTATGCAATCACATAATCAGTAAACAGATAAGCACATATTAATTACCTCAGGTGATAACCAATACCCAATTATCACATTATCCACCCCTCAAAAGAATTTCGTCCCAGAACGGGTATTCTGATCTCATTTTCGACTCCAATTCCAAAGTTACTTCTGGTCATTTGTGAAACTTCCACTTAACCTTAACCAGACTGATCTCTTTGTTTCTCAACACCCTGATTTTTTGGTCAATTACCGCTTCCGATGTTTCCACAAAGTTCAGCGTACTGTCCAATTTAACCTCTGGCAGCGGTATAGCTAGACTTGGATCAGCTAAACATTTCCGCAGATTCGATACATGTAAAGTATTGTGCATCAGACTTAATTCTTCTGGTAGCTCTAACTGATATGCCACCGGCCCAATACGCTTACATATTCTGAATCATCCAATATACCTCGGACTGAGCTTACCCTTCTTTCCGAATCTGATGACACCCTTCCATGGCGAAACTTTCAGCATCACAAAATCACCTACACAAAATTCAATTGGCTTTCAACGATTATTAGCATAACTTTTCTGGCGGTCTTGTGTTGTTCTGATTCTTTCGCGGATCTGTTCAATATTCTCAGAAGTTTCTTGAACAAATTCAGGACCCGTCAACTGTCTTTCTTCTACCTCGTTCCAACATAACAGCGTTCGACATTTACGTCCATACAACACTTCATATGGTGCCGCTTGGATGCTAGATTGATAACTGTTATTATATGCAAACTCTATCAATGGCAAATGATCTTCCCACGATCCCCCGAACTCAATAATACAACTTCTCAACATGTCTTCGAGAGTGTGGATAGTTCTTTCACTTTGCCCGTTAGTTTGCGGATGATAAGCTGTACTTAATCGGATTTCAGACCCCAAAGCTTTCTGTAACCCTTCCCAGAACTTTGAAGTAAACCGACTATCTCTATCAGAGATAATAGATAATGGAACACCGTGCCTGGTTGCAATTTCTTTGATGTAAATCAGTGCTAGCTTTTCTAAAGAGTAATTCTCTGTCAATGGTAGAAAATGCATAGATTTAGATAGACGATACACAATTACCCAGATCGCGCCATACCCCTTTGGGGTTCGAGTTAACTTCATGACGAAATCCATTATAATGTGATCCCATTTCCATACAGGTATCTCCAAAGATTGAAGGCTTCCATACGGCTTTKGATGTTCAATCTTAACCTGTAGACATGTTAGACACTGTTCCACATATTTGGCTATGTCTTTCTTCAATCCGGGCCACCAATAAAAAGATTTTAAATCTCTTTACATCTTATTGGTACCTGGATGAATAGAGTATCGGGACTTATGACTTTCCTTTAATATAGTGTTCCGGATATTTCCAAAACATGGTACCCAGACTCTCCCTTGAAAGCACATTAGTCCTTCGTCGTTCGGTTCCAATGTTGAAATTATCTTACCCAACCTTTTTGTTTTGACAAATTCTTCTCTCATGGCTTCTTTCTGACATTTTAGAATTTCTTTACGAATGTCAAGAACCAAGTTCATTTTCATTGCCACAACTTTAATGGTTCCGCTCTTTTCTTTCCTGCTTAAAGCGTCAGCTASCACGTTAGCTTTTCCCGGATGGTAGAGGATTTCACAATCATAATCGTTTACAATTTCAATCCACCGACGCTGTCGCATATTTAATTCTTTCTGGCTGAACAAATGTTGCAAACTTTTGTGATCAGTATAAATCTGACACTTTGTCCCCAGAAGATAATGTCTCCAAATTTTCAAAGCAAATACCACTGCAGCTAATTCCATATCATGAGTTGGATACTATTTCTCATGATCTTTTAATTGTCTTGAAGCATAAGAAATCACTTTTCCTCTTTGCATTAAAACACATCCCAACCCTAACTTTGAAGCATCACTGTATACCACAAAATCTTCGGATTCCTCAGGTAAGGTCAACACTGTTGCACTGCAGAGTGATTCTTTAATAGTTGGAAAGATTTTTGCTGTTCTTCTTCCCACTGGAATTTAATGTTCTTCCAAGTCAATTTAGTCAATGGCACGGCTATCTTAGAAAATTCCTGGATGAACTTACGGTAATAGCCTGCAAGTCCAAAAAGCTTCGGACTTTAGAAGGAGTTTTCGGAGCTTCCCACTTTGCAATTGCTTCTATTTTAACTGGATCTACGTTTACTCCAACTTCGGATATGACATGACCCAGAAATTGAACTTCCATTAACCAGAACTCACATTTGGATAATTTTGTGTATAACTTTTCTTTCTTCAACAATTCCAATATCAAACGAAGATGTTCTGCATGTTCTTCATCGGTTTTTGAGTATATAAGAATATCATCAATATATACAATAACGAATTTATCAAGATATTTCTTACATACCCTATTCATCAAATAAAGGTTGCGGGCGCATTAGTTAAGCCGAATGGCATAACTAAGAATTCATGATGCACGTACCTAGTTCTGAAAGCTGTTGTAACAACGTCTTCCTCCCTGACCTTGAGTTGATGATACCCTGATCTTAAATCAATCTTGGAGAAATAAGTCGCCCCCACCAATTAATCAAACAAATCATCAATCCTTGGCAACGGGTATTTGTTCTTAATCGTCAATTTGTTCAGTTCTCGATAGTCTATACACATTCGCATAGACCCATCTTTCTTTTTGACAAATAAGACCGGAGCACCCCAAGGTGAAGTGTTGGATCTAATAAATCCTTTATCAATCAGATCCTTCAACTATGCAACTAATTCTTTCAATTCAGATGGAGCTAATCGGTATTGTGCCTTTGCTACTGGTGCAGCCCCTGGTACGAGATCAATTCGAAATTTGATTACTCGATCTGGCGGTAATCCAGATATGTCCTCTGGAAAGACTTCCGGATATTCATTAACAATCGGAATCGATTCCTCTTTTCCTTTCTCTTTCTTCATATCAACTACGTATGATAAATATCCCTAGCACTTCTTCCGAATACTTTTCTAAACTTTCATCATGGTCAAAATACTAGTATGGTGATTCTGACTATCACCATAAACAAAAATTGTTCCTTGGTCTGGCAGAGTAATTCTGATCATTTTCTTATTGCAAATAATATTAGCCTGATACTTTGCTAACCAGTCCATACCCACCACTATATCAAATTCCTTCATTGGCATAGGGAATAACCGAATCGGTAGTTCACAGCCCTCAATAACAATAATACAGTTATTGAATACACTAGTAACAGTTTCCTGACTATTAGCAGTATCAACTACTAATTCGTCATCAAGTAACACAGAATTCAAGCATGCAATTTGAGCAAACGATGGTGATACAAATGAAAAGTTTGCACCGGAGTCAAATAACATCTTAGCATGTATATAATTCAGAAGGAAGGTACCTGTTACTACATCTGGTGACGCCTCTGCCTCATTCTTTGTCATCTGGAAGGACCGTCCTCATGCCCCTCCTTGCCCTCCTCTATTCAAAGTAGGTCTTCCCCGAGTATCCGACGCATTACTTCCCATTGTTAGCTGTGGAATTCTTAACAATGGACAGCTTGGTCGAATATGATCCAGAGAATTGCAATTAAAACATCTCTATTAGCTGGGCAATTCCTTGACAAATGGCCCGCTTCACCACACTTGTAGCATTTCCTTGGGTCCATCTTGCACTCACCCTTATGGACCTGTCGGCATTGTGTACAAACTTTCTCACTGACTTTTTGATCAGCTTTATTATCATATCTCACAGTTTTCAGCCCTCGAATGTTCGATGAAGGCCCCTCCCACTTTCTTTTCTCTACAACTTTCGATCGCATCTACCGTCAGTGAAAAGGTATTGGGGTTCATGGCAATTACAAACTCTCTGATTGAGGGTTTCAAACCCCAGATGTATCATTCTATCTTCCTGGATTTGGATGAAACATAGTGCTTGGCAAATCGAGAGTATTCAATAAATTTCTCGGTATACTCCCGAACTGTTCCATTCCCTTGTTCTAATTTCCAGAAATCTTCTTGCATTTGGCTCACTGCTGTCTTAGGACAAAATTGATTTTTGAATCGGTCCACAAATTCTATTCAAGATAATGTCTGTAAAACATCCGTTCTGGCCAATGATTCAACTTCCCACCAGAACAAAGCATTTGATTTCAATACTGAAACAGCAAATCAAACTTTATCTGTTTCCAGACACCAAATGGTGTTGAACACAGATTCCATCTCCTTGATCCAGCACATAGCTTTTACTGGATCCCTTTCCCCAGAAAATGTTTGCGGCTTGCATGCCAAAAATATCTTGATATCTCCCTCCTTATTGTGAGTAACCGGTACAGAGGGATGAACTTCTACTCTCTCTGTTTCCACCCTAGCTGGTATTCCCATGATGGATGTTAGAGTTTCCCGCAACTTCCCCATTTCCTCTGCCAACATATCCCTAGTTACATATTCCGGGTGTGGTACTGATCTTTCCTGAACGTTCCCAGAATGGGATTCCTCATGTTCATAATGTACTTCAGTCTAACCCCTTCCCTGAGACTGACTTCTTCCTCTACCTCGTCCCCTTGGTCTTCCCCGACCTCTATTTCTGGAAGTGCTAGTCGGAAGGTTAACGAGTGATTCCCCTCTTTCCTCAGACTCTGGTCGAGATGTTCTTTCAGATCTCCGAGTTCGGCTAGACATCTGCAAATTTTAGTGTTAAAAATCACGTATTCACATTCCCAAATATAATGAAGTATTCAAGTTCAGATGTRTRCYTSTAAATTCATAATTACACTGGCCAGATGTAATTAAAATTTACCTTACACACTGTTCTTTCAACTCATCATATTTATTTCCAATGGTGCTAACTATGTCTGGGACCTTTAACATGCAATAAAACAATTTAAGTATAGGTATCATGCTATTGAATAACTAAATCCCTTAAACTCAGTCTCTGATACCACTTTTTGTAACATCCCATATCACACATTGTATGTAACATATATTCCATATACACGAAACACATGTTTGTACACCACATAGGTCCCTTAGTACAAGAATATACTAGTACAAAATACATGGTCCAAATTTTCCAAATACAATTATTGCACTAATCCAATTTCATCTATCAAAACTATACATGTCATCAGCCATTTTTCATTCAGATAAACATAAAGGGAAATTATCACATTTTCCCTTTTCCCTTACCTTCTGCACTTCCTGCAATACATATTTAAAATCACAAAATGAGGGTTAGACCGAAAGGTCTTGTGAGTTACCCTATTTATGTTATTGCAGGGTGAAAATCACCAAAACTTTTATGTAAAACAACTTTTCATATATATAATAAATATATGAACAAGTAAGAACATAATAACAATACCTTTCACTTTTCAAGCTAATAATCTCTGTTTGTAAACCATACATCAAATTATCACAATGCCACTTTTAAACCTTTTAAATCAAGTAAGGTTTATTCAAAGTTTCAGGCCAAACCTGGTATCTTCTCCTCAATAACATCCAGACTATGCTTTCCAATAAGAACCATGATCCTAAACCTTTAAGTCACAAAGAAATAAAGATTCCAGACCATGGTAATCTTAAAGGATATAATAGTAAGAGTTATATTACATAACACACATATAAATGCCACCCTTATATCCAAATGTACACCTCTCCTTGATATGCCACCCTTATCCCATGTTACACCTCTCCTTGATATGCCGCCCTTATCCCATGGTACACCTCTCCTTGATATGCCACCCTTATTTCCCCATCAAAATATTTCATAAAACAATTCCATTTAGAATACACCGCAGTCAATGGAATTATTATCATTTGCAGTTTAAGTCGTTTTCTTGACCGGATTAAGACACAATGAGGTGTATTGATGTTTGTGAGTTTGAGAATTGAGTGTTGTGTAAATTTCCAGAAATTGTGTAATTCTTTTAGTTTGTTTTTTCTTTAATCAATTTTCTTGAACTGCATAGATCCTTAACTGATCAATTTTTTTAATGGCAGATATTATAAAGGAGATGAGAAAGAAGATTGCTGAGTTAGAAAAGAGCATTGTGAACCATAAAGAGCATTACAGAAATTTATACGTTAAAAATTATGCTAATGAGGATTATATCAAAAACTTAAAGAAA
>NW_020202316.1:17033-20159 GCF_001531365.2 Cynara cardunculus var. scolymus
GATGAGCATCAAAAAGTCTCATATATACAGTACATCTGTTGTACTGAGTATATCTGTTATACTCACAGGCCAATCTTTTTATAAAGATTGAAAACAATTTCATATGTTGAAATTGGTTGTTACCTTCCCATTCCCTTAATCTGAAAAGATTAAATAAGAGGATTTGCAAAGATCTACTTACATTTTCATGATCTGACGGCTTACACGGAAAATTTCATTCATTTTTTGTATGATGGAATGATTCTCATTTCATCATAAGAGGGAGTATGTAATAATGAATGAAATATTCATTTCCGAACATTGTTAAAGGGAATCTGATGCAAAGATCAAATATTCATTTCCGAACATTGTTAAAGGGAATCTGATGCAAAGATCAAGGGGGAGTAACTTCGATAATGGCAAAAGACTCAAAAGAAGAAGTGCGACAGAAGATGATCAAAGAAAGATTATTTGTGTGCTACAATGACTGAGAGATGTTGAATGTGAAGATCATTTTCACAACAGTTTACTGAAGACTTGTTATCTGAAGATCCTTTGAAGATCATATCTTGTACAGTGTTTCTGAAGATCGTTTTTGAATCTGTTCTATATTGTCAAAAGAGAAGATCACCGTTATTCTACATTCAAGGGGGAGAATGCTAGAAGATCTATCTCAACAGATGATTACTTGAAGATTACAAGTTAAAGATTTCTTTTGAAAGATGACATTTTATGCTTAATGTTTCAAAGTTCAAACAAGGACTCAAAGCGCAGAATTTTCTTTCAAGTCTGAATAAAAGGGGGAGAATATTAGGACTGAAAATCAGTATTAATTGTATTCGTCTTGAAAGTTAAATATAGTCTAAAATTGTAAAAGTCAGCGTGTTTGACTTTTCTTATAGGAGTTTGACTTTGACTATGTTTAGTAGGTTTGACCATATAAATATGGTTTGTCTTTGTAATTAGAGAAAAAAGGGAGAGCTTATTTGTAAATACTTTACGTAATAAGAGGTTTGACCAGAATTGTAAAGATTGACTTTCTCTCTCAATGTTCTTGATGTTCTTAAATGCAATATCTTAATCTGCCATTGTTGTGAAGTAAATTGAAGATTGATCAGTGATTTTAGGGACTCACAGTAAAACATTTAAAATCACTCACCTTATGAAATCTCTTTTAGAAATCAGATGTATCCTTCTTTAGAATAAGCAATCCGTACAAAGCTTCTCTCAATTTACTCTTAGGTTCAAAAATGTGGCAAGAAAAAGAATGGAGGCTTAACTCCTTCTTTATATACTTTCTCAATTTAGAATGGCGGTTAAAACAGCCTTTATATGTATGCATTCCTACCCAATCCATGCACATCGATGATTGAATGAAAGACCTAGTGAGATGAACCTTAAAAAGTCTGATATATAAAGTACATCCGTTGTACTGAGTATATCTGTTATACTCACAGGCCAATCTTTCTATAAGATTGAGAACAATTTAATAAGTTGAAATTGGTTGTTACCTTCCCATCCTCTTAATCTGAAAAAGATTATACAAGTGGATTTGATATATGCTTACAGTTTTATGAATTGACGGCTTTCATTGAAGATTTCATTCATTCTAGTGTACGATGGTAATGATTCTCATTTCATCATAAGGGGGAGTATGTTATAATAAATTAAATGTTCAATTCCGAACGATATAAGGGGAATATGTTATAAAGATCAAGGGGGAGTAACACTAAAGGTTGGCAAAAGACTCAAAAGAGTGTGACTAGAGATTATTACTGAAGATTATTCATGTGCTACAATGTCTGAGAGTTTTGGAATGTGAAGACCATCTTTATAAAAGTTTATTGATAGAGATTTTACATCGAATAGAATGTTTAATTTTGAAGAAGAATGTTTGTGAGATTTTATCTAAAGAAGTTCGTTTTTGTGGAGAATGTTAGAATCTATTTTTCTGAAGAAATTCTTTGAAGATCGTATCTTGAAGATTGTTTCTGAAGATCGTTGCTGAAATTGTTCTACATTGTCAAAAGAGAAAATCGTTTTTATTATATATTCGAGGGGGAGATTGTTAGAAGATTTTCTCAATTAAAGATCATTTGAAGATTTTTTTAAGAAGTCATAAAGAGCTCAAAGAGACAAAGTTCAAACGAGATTTAAAGCGCGTAAATTCTTTCAAGCCTGAATACAAAGGGGGAGAATGTTAGAATTGAATTTTAGTGTAAATTGTATTCGTCTTGAAAGGTTACTATTGTCTATAATTAAACAGACATCGTGTTTGACTTTGTATTGTAGTTTGACTTTGACTTTGAAGAGTTCAACTTTGACCCTATATAAAGCTTTTCTTAGTGTAATAGTAGGTAGGAACTCAATTGTAAAAACATTACGTAAAGAATAGAGATTTTGTTCACTATTTCTCTCTCATCTCCTTCATAGTGTTCTTATTGAAAATCATATTTGCCATGAATTATTGAAGATATATTGAAGATTGATCATTATAGTTGTAACATCCAATTTCTAATATGCCCAATTATTTGCTTAGTATATTTAATTATTGGGTTAAAGAGAACTTATGATTTAGTGGGAGTTTGGGTTTGAAGTTTTAGAATTATATTTCTTAAGAATATATTAGAGGATTTGGAAAATATCACGTCAAATAGATACGTAAAACGGATTTTTTTGGGAGATCTTTTCTGGAATTTTTTTTTGTTGGATATTATAGATTATCTCTTTATGAACGTGTAGGCGAAAACCTCATAGAAAACGGAGGTCCGAGTAAAGTTATGAATATTTTAAGCGTTGATAGTCAAAATAGGTACCTAGCCGGGCCAACCCGGCCCAACTCGAGTTTTAGCATTATAAATTGGATTTTTGGCCCATTTTCATGTCATCTAAGTCTAGAACTCACACACACACTAGAGGTGCGATTTTCACACACATAAGCTCGATTCAACTAAAATCAAAGAGGAACTACAAGATCTTTGAAGGATTTGATCATCAAGTAAGGTATAATCCATTCTTTGCACTTGTTCTTAGTTGACATTCTTGTTATATGGATTGCATGTCGAGATAGAGTTAGGGTTTCATATGGGTTTGATCTTAAGTGCATAAAATGAGTGCATTTTAGTAGTTATGGCTTGAAATGATCAT